>NW_012236504.1:270615-481049 GCF_000787575.1 Acytostelium subglobosum LB1 | reverse complement strand
AGGTTGACATTGGCATCAACGTTGGCATCGACATGGATACCAGAGAGGAGACCACCGACACAGTCAAGGAGACCGGCACTCTTGTTGGACGACTGCATTCCGAAGCTGGAGGCAGCGCTGGCAATCGATGAGTTGGACATTCCCAAGGAGGAAGTTGGAGTCATGTTCTTCAAGGCAGAGATGAGAGTCATTTTTAAGTTTAGTTAAGTTAGTTAATTAAGTTAATTGATTTGATGATTTTAAAATGATCAATTTGGTACAGTATTTATATCCATTGATCCACCCTGGATTAGACTGTTAATAAATATATATTGTCGGAAATTATTAGATGACACGTCATGGAATTTATTTATTATTTCTTTGATTCAACTTAAACTTAACAGTATTGTTATCACATGGGTAGCTGGAGTTATTACTAGTATCCATGTACTTGTTAACCCGCTCGCTCTCTAACTCACACCTACTTTTACACTTGTCAAACCACATTTACTGACAAATTAAAAGAATCAATTTTAAGAGGGTGGTGTTCGAGTGTAGTAGAATATGATGTATATACAGATAATACATTAGGGGTTATTTTAATGATGATGATGATGATCATAGTGAAGATGATCATGATCAAGATGATGTCATCCATTAATATTATTGTACTTTCATTACTCTTAAGGAGGTTGTTCTTAAATTGAATAGGTAGATGAATAATATTAATAAATTATTTAATTTAGTATTGAGATCATTATGAAAGGGATATGAACTCTAGATATTGTTATGTTTATCCTCAACGAGGTTTGAAAGATGACTCAACAAATTGTTATTAATGTTCTTAAAAGGAAGAGATGAATATTCAATATGATTGATTGATTCATTGAGTGAGTGATAAAATAATGATAGTTTGTTTCTGGGTCATGGGTATTTTGTTAGTATGCTACATAATATTTCTTAGACAATATATTAATTTTGTACAAACAAACAAATAAATTATAATTTGAATATGATTTAGGAAGGATGGTAATAACCATTATTACAGTTTATTACAAGGAGATTTATACAGTAGTATTATATAAAGGATTAGAAACAACAGGGAAGTTCCTTAGTTGACATGGGCATCAATGTGGGCAGTGAGGATGTTGCATCCAGCGCGGCTGCCATTGGCATCAACGTTGGCATCAACATGCAGACCAGAGAGGAGACCACCGACACAACCAAGGAGACAAGCATTCTTATTTGAGGATTGAGTGCCAAAGCTGGAGGAGGCACTGGCAATCGATGAGTTGGACATTCCCAAGGAGGAAGTTGGAGTCATGTTCTTCAAGGCAGAGATGAGAGTCATTTCTAAGTTGGTATTGTTTAGTAAGTTAATTAAATTGATTGATTTGATGATTTTAAAATGATCAATTTGGTCGAGTATTTATATTCATTGTTCCACTTTGTATTAGACTGGAGCAATAATATGTTAATTAATATCCAGACATTATTACTTGATACATCACGGAATTAACTTATTATTTCGTTGATCCAAATTAAATTAACTTAACAATGTTGATATCATATGGTCGAGGGAGTTTGTATTTGATTCCAAGTACATACACCATCATACACTCACCAACTCACTCATTCGCACTTACTCACACTTTAGTTAACACATATATCTACCCAATTAATGACTAACTGATTGACATATTGATCTACACTTAGGAATGTGTGTGTGTGTGTGTAATGGAAGAGGTGGAATCAGATAATAAAAGAGGGTGGTTGGTTTGAGGATGATGTGGATTTGTGTGAAGTGATGGTGATGGCCATCCACAAAAATGATTGAAATATGTTCAAAGATATAAGTAGTTGACGTTGATGACAGTTAATGTAGTGGAGACATTATCCTGATTTGGATGTCATTTTAAAAGAATGTTAATGACACTAATTCGAAAAGACACAGCATCAATTCAACCAATTATGGTAACCTCCTATCAAATATCTTTCCAACTGATTGGGTATATTCCACATTGTTCAAAAACTATATAAACAATAATATTTGATCATTTTTATATCATCAAATCAATCAAATAATCTTAACAAATAATAATATAAACTAAAATGACTATCCTTGGTATGTGTATATTCTTGAAATTAACTTCTTCAAATAAGAGATAATATTCTAACAATCAATCAATCAATCAAATAGCCACCCTTAAGAACATGAACCCATCTGCCTCATTGGCCAAGTCTGGTGCCTCCTTCTCTGGATCATCAGCCAGCGGTGCCTCCCAAGGTTCAAGCCAGAGTGCATGCTGGAACCCATGTTTCCCAGGTATTCACATCGATGCAAATGTTGATATCGATATCAACTTGGGTCGTTGCAACTTGTTGGATGCTCACATCAGCGCCAATATTAACATCTAAACACCCTCCATCATCTGGATAATGTATATAAACATTCAATTGCGCGACTTCGCTCCTTACTACTCCAATACATTATGTATATTTGATTGACTGATTGATTGATAAGAGTAAAAGTTTATTTACTGGTTCTTTTGGCTGTTGCCTTCTTGGTGACTGGTGGCTCGGGCTCAGGCTCAGGTTCAGAGCTGTCCTCATCATTGTCTGAGGATGTGGAAGGGCCGACTCCGATAAGCTCAGCCAACTTGGCATTTGCTTCGGCCAACTGAGATTTGAGTGAGTCATTCTCCATTGTTAACTGTTGTATCAACTCCTCTGCTTTGATCTCTTTTGGTACATTCATTTTGAAGAATTCAATGGTTCGGTGATTGGTGACACTTAATAACAAGTGCCCTTCAATCTTGCGAAATTGAATGGTCCAATCACCTTTGGCCTTTGTTATGGTAAAGTTATATACATCTGCATTGGGAGAGACTCGGATGATCTCATTGATGAATTGTGCTCGCTTATTGAATGTTCTTCCAGGGGCACTTGCACTCAATGTCTTGATCGGTATTGTCACTGGAAGGATTGTTGGCATTTTGGAAATGTCCCTCAATTCCAATTTTGTCAATATGAGATGATCCACTTGACAATGAACGTTCTGGATATGGAGCAGTGATGGTATAGAAAGAAAGTTAAGCTTGCCAGAGAACTTGATGGGTCTTATTTGGCTAGCTCTTAGGATCATTGTTTTGAGTGAAGTAGGCAACACACCAACTGCGAATCCATTGTAATAGATATTGCCAAATTCCAAATGGTTGATTGAGGAAGGCAGTTCTCCAATCAAAATGTCTCTTGAGAATCCATATCCAAATCTCAAGGATGTTAGTGACTTAGGGAGCGCCCCCGGTTCAATGTAATTATTGAAAAGGTCTCCAAACATCAGTGTCTTGATTGATGACGGTAGACATTCTTTGATAATAGGCCAATTGAAATTGTGACCAAAATCCAATCTGGTGATTGATTCGGGAATGTAGCCAGTTTCGATCGCTCCCCCGAATCTATAACAATTGAATGTCAGATTGGTAACCGAGTTTGGTATCAAACCAACTCTAAGTGATCCGTTGTATGTCAAATCGGTGATTGAGTCGGGAATGTAGTAATCGGGTGTCTCACCACTCTGGAATCCATAACTGAAATTCTGATATTGATTATTTCCAATCACCAAAGTTTGAACTGTTGAAGGTATTATGCCAGGGGTAAATGGTGCATTGGACCCAAATCCACACCCGATCACTAGTTTGATGAGTGCCGGTAGCATGCCATTAAGTCCAGATGTGAATGGTGAACTACCTAGGTTTAAGTTGGTCAATGAGGAAGGGAGTGATCGAGGCTGAAGAGTTTGATTGAAACGACAGCCAAATGAAAGAGATAAGAGTGATTGTGGAAGGACCCCGGGCAACAGCTCATTGTCGAATTCGTGTCCAAAGGAGAGAGAAGTTAATGTTGAAGGTAGCTCCCCTGGCTTGAGTAGCTGGTTAAATTTGTTTGAGAGATCCAAGGTCTTGAGTGATTTTGGAAGGTAGGCCAAGTCTAGGACACAGTCGCCTTTGAATGACAACGAGGTGAGTGAGGATGGAAATATGTTTGATGTGATGGTCTGTTGGAACCTTTGACCAAGAGTGAGTGATGTAATAGAGTAGGGAAATTTGACAAGTTTGTTATGATTATGTACAAGTACTTCTTTGTCCTGCTCATCAAATATAGATGACTCTACTGAAGATTTAATATTTTTTGTTAACTCTTTTGATATCTTTGGTATCTTATTTAATTTTAAATTCCATCTATTATGTATCTCTATCATAAAACGTTTGGAAGTAAATCCCAAACTTACTAAATCAACATAACAATCTTCATCTTTCAATATATTAAATATTCTTCTTATTATTATTATTGGTATATTATCCATTAAATATTATTATTTGTTTGTTGGAGATATCCAAACGAATGTATTTTAATGAGTTGAAGCGAAAGTTCAAGTCATGGCCTCAGCCTCGTCTTATTCTCACACACCCCACTAGTGCTCAATACCAAGAAACAAACACAACGTGTTGACGTGTAGCAAACAAACAAATACATAACAATGACATTAAACATAGCAAAGAGTATTGTTAAGCTTGGCAATGGCATACTTAAACAGACAGCATTGCCTTGGACAAAGGAGGAGTTGCGCGATACTACAAGATTGGAGAAGTTGTTGGATACGATGGTGAGGGAGATGCGATCGAGCAGTGGCTGCGGCATCGCCGCACCCCAGATAGGCATATCGAAGCAGTTGTTCTTGTTTGAGCTGGATGCTCGCGAGTCTGACTTGAAGTGCCCAAACTTCCCCCTGACCGCCTTCTTCAACCCGCGCATCGAGATTGTCGACGAGGACTTTGTCATTCCTCGTCCCCTTGCCGGCTCTTCCAAGAACCTGCTCAATCTCACGCGATTCAAACGAAGTGTGCACTCGGCCACCAATCATCTCCCTCGCGTGGCAACTGCCAACAACACGATCAGTCTATGGGAGTCGTGCTTGTCGGTGCCCAACTTCTACGGCCGAGTCACTCGCTCACGTCGCTGCATCATTAGCTTTACAGACATTGCTGGACAGAGTCGAGCAATCGAAGCAGACGGTATCATTGCAGCTTGCCTTCAACACGAGAACGATCATCTTCATGGCAGAGTATACATAGAGCGTCTAAAGAATGGTCTTAATGACCTGGTCCACATCGACGAGATGTCTGAAGAGATGCTCACCGATGTTCAGAGGCTCACTGGCGACTTCCAAATCACCAAGTAATCGATCAACACATTATATCAACAAGTTCACAAGCAGAGTCACTCAATGATCCTGTCAAGCAATGCACCATCGATGGTGCGTGCACTCATTCAATCATTCAATCATTCAATCAATAAACCATTCAACAAGCGCAGTCAATCAATCAATCAATCGATCGATCATTGCTAGGTTCGTTCATTCGTTCATTCGTTTGATCGAATCGTCAGGCTCACACTTAGGATGAGCATGTTCCAAAGTACCTGTCAGAGTAGTTTCCTACACCTGGCAGGATGTAACCCTCCTCAGAGAGGTCATTGTCAATGGCACTGGTCACAATCTTGAGATCTGGGAAGCAGTAGTTGAGTGTCATCACACCTCTGAGCGAGGCCAACACTGTAACAAATATGATCCTGTCCTCAGGAATGCCATGGTCCAACAACACACGGATGGCCATCTGCGAGGACGCACCAGATGCAATCGTTGGATCCAGCACCAGTACATGGCTATCGGTCAAGTCTGGAAGACGCTCATAGAACAGCTATGGTGGTCATGGGTATAAGTATGATTGAATGAGTATTATGATTGAGTGATGGATCAACTTACATGTGGCTGCTTGTTGCCATCTGATTGGATCAACACCTTGCCAGTCTTGATACCCTTGCATATGGAACGAAGTGGCTGCTCCATGCAACTACCAGCACGCAACACACTCAGTGCGCAAAGGGTGTAGTCGGGCTGGTAGCCCTGGTACTCCACGTTGGTCGGTGTTGTGACGGTCTTCTCGCGTGAGGGTAGCAGTGTCAGCGCCTCCTCAATGATCATCATGACGAGACGATCAGAGAAGAATACAAAGTTGCCAATGTTTGTATCCTTGTTGCGCAGAATTGTGTGGATGGCTCTTATCTGGCGATTCTCTTGAAGCACATGTATGTTCTTTGGCAGATTGTTGATGCTGACGCCCTCTGCCAGACTCATATGCTTCTGAGGAATGTATCCTCGCTCGCTCAATTTCGATCTAATATGTTGTGTCAGCAACTCAATGGCCACAAGGTTATCCGAGCCTCTTGGGATGATTACATCGGCATGCTTCTTCGTCTAAACGTCGTTCCTGTTAGTCATGTGATTCATTGATTGATTGAATGATTGATTGAACACTCACTGGAAGGATATAGTCGTCAAAGGATGGCTTGACATACTTGGTATATTGATGGATGACACTCTCAACAGTGCGTCCACGTTCGCTAATGTCTCTCCTCACTAAACATTATGTTAGTGGAACCATCACAATCATCATCAACTTCAATCAAAGTAGACTTACATCTTCTTGCGAGACGAACATCATCGTCAGTGTCAATGAATATCTTGATGTCCATTAGTTCGCGCAACTCCTTTGAGTACAGCGTCAATATTCCCTCGAGGATGATGACATCGGCACCATAAACTGTCTCTTGTCTCGCCAGTCTAATTGATTGATTGATTGAATGAATGAGTGAATGAGCGAGTGGAACCATTCCATTCCTTGAGTGAACAGACACTTACCTGCTGTGAGTCTTAAAGTCATAGATGGGGATATGTACTCGCTTGCCCTGTCGCATGTCACCGATGGTCTTGATCATGAGATCGTAGTCAAAGGCGTTGGGATGGTCAAAGTTGTAGGAGGTCGGGTCGACGTCCTTTCCAATTGGTTTGTAGAACGAGTCCATTGAGAGCAGGACGACCCATCGCACATTCAATGATTGGATCACCTTGTGACAGACACTAGTCTTTCCCGAGGCACTTCCACCACATACACCAATGACCAATGGGCACTTTGGTTTACCCGTAGTATCATACCAAGGTGGTCTACCTAAAGTATAAGTCTTCTTATTACTTGTATGGATCACTGTTTCTGTATCTGTTACATCCATCTTTGCAACATTATTATTGTTATTTTTATTATTGTTGTTGTTATTATTATTTTTGTTGTTGTTGTTGTTGTTATTATTGTCTGTCATTGTGTGTATAAGTATTCATTGACTCTACACAATGCTAATGACTTGTATCAATCTTAGCCACAAGGACGTTTTGATCTTGCGACCTTAAGCAAAAAGAACATTTTGACGAACTTCTGTGTCTTTTTCGAACTTTCATCAACAATCTCGAAAAGTCCTTTCATTCAAACACATTTATTCTCCTTCATTCATTCATTCAATTCAATTGTATTATTATTTGTAGATAGAGATAATATATGTCAAACATATAGTAGAGTAGATATGGGCAAGTCTGAAGGATTCTTGACACCAAAGGCTATCGCGAACAAGATCAAAGCAAAGGGATTGCTCAAACTTCGATGGTATTGTCAATTCTGTCAGAAACAATGTAGAGATGAGAATGGATTCAAGGTATGTACATGGCTCATTCAATCAATCAATCAGACACAGTACTAACACGACACACTCCAGTGCCATCAACAAACAGAAGGACATCTTAGACAGATGGAGATTGTAGCATCACATACATCAATGTTCATTGATGGATATTCTGGAGAGTTTGAATCAAAGTTTATGAAGTTGTTGGCGAGGAGATATCCAACGACAAAGGTGGCAGCAAATCAGGTATATAATGAGTATATTAAGGATAGGACTCATATACATATGAATGCAACACAATGGTCGTCACTGTCAGAGTTTGTCAAGTACTTGGGCAGAGAGAGCAAGTGTGTGGTAGAGGAGACGCCCAAGGGATGGATGATCACCTACATCAACAGAGACCCAGAGACAATGGCCAAGCAAAAGAAGGAGAAGAGCAAGGAGAAGATGGAGATCACTGATGAGGAGTTCCAACGATTGGAGATATACAGGCGTCTGGAGAAGTTGAACAAAGACAGCGAGATGTTTGCCGCCAAGGATGAAGGCGAGGCGGGTGCAGAGGGTGAAGAAGGAGGCAAAGTACCAATACCAACAGAGGTCACTGTCGATCAATTGGCAAACATTACCCCAATGAGCTTGAAGATGGTCAACAACAACATCAAGCCAGAGCTGAAGGAGGCATTGCCATCAACATCAAAGCCCAATCTTTTCAATGATAATTACGTCGATGATGATGAAGTCAATGTCAACGCGCCAGTCAAGAAGTCGACCATGTCCACGAGCACATCGACTCCAAGCGCACTCGACGAGATCATGGCAAGAAATGAACGCGAGAAGAAGATGAGAGACTTGAAACATCAACAACAGCTTCAGAAGGATGTTGTTGTCCGCCACGAGACAGACAAGAAAGAGAATTGGATTGTACGCGGATTGATCATCAAGGTGATGGACAAGGAGAGCAAGTTCTACAAGCAAAAGGGTGTCATCACCGCTTTGGTCTCAGACTATGTGGCCACCGTTCAGTTGTTGGACAGCAGTGGCGAGATTGACCGCAATGGCCCTCTGCTCAAGATCGACCAGACTTATCTGGAGACGGTGATCCCGGCGTCAGGTGGCCAGGTCAGAGTGTTGCGTGGCAAATATCGTGGAGAGTCTGGCCAGCTCTTGGACATCAACATCGACAAGTTCACTGGTCGAGTTCAGCTCACCAACCTCGGTGGCGGCGGTTATGGAACCATCACAATCACAGACGTGCCCTATGAGGATTTTTGCAAGTGTTAGCTTGACCCAAGGTTCCAGAGTGAGTGAATGAGCGAGACCCAATGATCGTCATTGTAGTGAACCCCATCGCTAGGTTGGATGGTTCACCATTATTGGATCCCGATGTGAGCCGCGCCCCAGATACCACCGCTACATTTGCCCCCAACTGGCCACTGCCCCCCTTTAAGTTCTGAGCTCAGAAGTGATCACAGTCAATCAGGACCTGGCATTGTCCCAGCCACACAGAACAAAGCTTGATTTAAGCTGCACCTTCATCAATGATGTAGACACATTACTTCTGCAAAGACGCCCACAACCAAAAACAATCAGTCAGTCAGACGCATGATCCAACCAACGAGCCCACATTAATTAAAGAGAGACTTGTGGGGGTGGGCGACCCTTCACCAACAACACACACACAATCAGTCAATCAAACTGTGCCTCCATCAGACACACCAACCTTGGATCGGTATGGTAACTCTGTGAGTATTGGTGTTTGATGTAATGAATGGTTCAGGATTACCACTCACAGAGAGCTCAATACCAATTAATCCATTCATCAGCCCTCTTTCACTGAGGACCAATCTTACCTCTAAACATACATACAATACATAATAAGATAGTAGTAGGTTGATATAAATATAACTTTGGTTGGTTGGTGCATCCATCCATCTATCCATACCTTACTTTAATCATTGCCATTCCAATCATCCATCATCGTTGTGTAACTCTACTTGATGACACTCACACACGTACCATCCAACAAAGTGACAAGGAGTCAGAGACAGCATAGACATATGTAGGCAAAGACTCAGACATACATACATACACAAGGTGATGATCATCACAAGTTTACATATGACCTATATTGATTGATTGATTAGGATAATAAGAAAGGTGCATTCAATAAGCGCAAAGTTAAACAACATTACAACTCATCATCAGAACTGAGCAACACTCATTCACTCACTCCATCACAACTAACTCAGTCACTCACTCATCACTGATCACCCAGCTAGCCCCCACCAATCACTCACTCACTCACTCCTTTCACCTACCCACAATAAGCACCCTGATTGAGGATGATGAATGAATGAGTGAATGGTGATGATGAATGCAGTACGTACAGTACACCTTCCTTCAGTTTGTGTAGAGAGTCGTCTCTCTTGCATGCATAATAATAATAATAATAAGAATAATGCTTGGGATATTAATTCATCCTCCTTCTCACTAGCGCACTCACTCATCCAACCAATCATCCATCCTTCCGACCATATTAATTGTTTGATTGTTTGTTTGATAGTTGGTTATTTGTTTGTTATTCATTCATTCATCATTGTAAAGATAACTCCTTCAACTCAACTCAACTGAACCAACTAAACTCAATATATTATTCAACATTTTAAAACCCTTGGATATTTCTTTAATGCTAATACTTCCTCGTCCCTCTACTTCTTCTTGTCCCTGCAGTATTTCACAAGCAGAAGAGACTGACTCTAGAGCATCAGTATCAGCAACAACAACATCAACAGCAGCAGTATCAACAACTTTGGCGACTAAAGTTTCAAACTCAACTTCAATCCATTTAATTGATATGAATATACAATCATAATCAATCAAATAATCATAATTTATCTATTCTATTTATTATTATTATTATTATAATTAATAATTCAACAAAACATCAAAAATAATAGGTATGTATAATTATTTATTATTCTTTGTGATCTATCAATCAATTAAAATATTAATATTCATTTCCAGCGCCAGACACAAAGAATACCAACAGTACACCATTGATGTGTCGATCAGAAGATTTATTTGTAGACAAAGTCAGCCATCATTTCATTTGTCCGATCGGTATGTTCCCCTTGAGGAGGACTCGAGAGAAGAGAGAATGACAACTCAAAATTCAAACTCGATATGGAACTAACCAAAAGTTCTCTCATTACCTTGATCCAGGTAAAGGAGTCATTGAGGATCCAATTGTTACACCTTGTGGGCACACGTTCTGCAATCCATGTCTGCAGAACTGGTTGAACACAAGGAGGCAGTGTCCGACAGATAGACTGCCAGTAACACACAAACAACTCATACCAAACTGTTTAGTACTTAATATATTAGCCGACTTGGTGGTCAGGTGTGATCATCATGCTCAAGGTTGCCAATGGATTGGAAAATGGTCATCATTAAGTTGTCACCTAAGACAATGTCAAGCAGCCTTGCCAAAGATTCGATTCTGGGTATGTTCCATATATATACATACTATATATATTGATTTAGTGATTGATCGACTAACAATCATACAGCTAAAATATCATGTACAATTTGGACAACAGGTTAGAGTCACTGGAAATTGTGAACAACTTGGTAATTGGGACCCGCAGAAGGCATTCCCATTGAAGTTCTCTCAGGGCGATACTTGGGAGGGCGAGTTATTGTTGGGACAGGCCGGACGAATCGAATACAAATACTTTATATCCTACTATGACACTGGCGACCTACTCTACTGGGAGACAGGATCGAACCGTGTGTTCCTAGTAGCCGGCAGTTCAAATTATAGACGAGACATCTTTCGAAATCCCTGATATTAACAACAAAAGGTGATCATAAATAATAAATAATTAAACAAAAGACATGAGTATATATTTCTATTTATATCCATCAATCAATCAATCAATCAGTTGGTTTGGACTACAGTCTTCATGAATATTGAACTCTGGATCGCACTGACAGTGATGGTGTTGATCAGTTTCCGTGAGTGGACTACATCGCCATCGATTAGGTAGAGGTAGTCGTTGTCTCCGAGGACTCTTGAACTGAACTCGCGTGACATCTTGTCCTTGCCCTTGAGTTTGAAGTGTAGACTGACTAATCTTCCTGATCCGTTGTCATTATGACTCTGTATCGAGTGTATATACTCATTGATTGCATCGATTTGAATGTGACCAAATATGAATGATATGCTCCTAACACTACTTGATAGTCGTCTGTGTCCAATGAATGATTGTACCAGTCTGGCGAGGAACCCTTCCTTCTGTATGAACTTGGTCTTTTTGTTATGATTGATTATAACGTTTGTGATGCTTGATGGCGTGGCGGACTCGATCAAACAACGTTGCAACATGAAGTTGTGCATTGATATTGTGTTGAGTGATGCGGGTAGAACTGCACCACTGCCCTTCTGATGGAAGAACAGGCCTACCTCCAAGCGGGCAAGTGATGCGGGGAGAACACCAATGGACAATGGTTGATTGAATTGATTGCCAAAGCGTAGATCGGTGAGGCTGGATGGTAGCGCACCAGGTGGTATCCATTGATTGTAATTGTTTCCAAGCTTTAGGGTTGATAGGGATGATGGCAGGGCACCAGGACTCAAAGGTTGATTGAATGCGAACCCAAAGTAGAGCTCTTTGAGGGACGACGGAAGGCTGCCGATTGGGATCAGATGATTGAATGGTGCGCCGATGATGAGCTTGGTGACAGAGTCTGGCAGTATACCTGGCGCGAGCTCATGGTTGTATGAGCCCATATTCAGGGAGTGAAGGGATGCTGGCAACACACCAAGTTCGAGTTGTCTATTGAAGTTGAACCCGAATGATATGTCACGCATGGATGATGGTAATGTGTCTGGGTATATAGTTTGGCAGAATTTGAAGCCAAACGATACTTTGGTAATGGTTGGAGGGAGGACACCAGGCTGAATGGGTCGGTCGTAGCTGTGTCCAAGCTCGAGTGATGTCAATCCATGGGGCAGCACATACGGCTCCAAGCATTGATTGAATCGCGAGCCAAACTTGAGATGGGTAAGTGACTTGGGCAGACTGTGAGGCTCAATCTTGGAGGCGTAGTGGAAGCCAAGTACCAGCGTTCGGAGTGATCCAGGCAGCATATCTGGTTTGATCGAAGTGTTGAAGAAGTATCCAAATGTCAACGAGGTCAGGCTTTGGGGGAGGCTGTTACAGATCAGCTCTTGATTGAATGATGAGCCAAAGGCGAGTGTGGTCAATGACGCGGGCAACACTCCAACGTCCAATTGTTTGTTATAACTGTTTCCAAATGATAGATGACGGATAAAAGGTGGGATTACACCTGGCTCGATAGGTTGATCCCAGTGATCATGAAAGTGTAATGATGTCACAGTCGATGGTATACTATTTGGTGCAATTGGATGATTCTGATGACCATATCTTGATAATACTGGAATATTTGGAATTGATCCATCTTCCCTGGTATAAACTGATGGTGATCTAACACTAACACAACTCCTTGTTATGGCTATTGATGATGATGATGATAATGATGTTGAGGTACTATTATTGAGATGATTGAGTTGGCTGATTGACTTGATCCTGTATAGACCTTTGGACACGAATGCCAAACTGGCAACATCCAACCTGTCATCAAGATATGTTATAAGTAACTTGATTATACCAATTGGTAGTTTATCCATAGTTTAAACTATGATTGTTGTATTATTGATTGAGTGATTGATTGAATGAATGAATGAATGAGAAATGGTAGTTGATGAACACCATCATCGCTCTTTATCACTGTAGCTCGCATCCCTTCATTGATCAGGTAGTGAACAAACCGCATCGCAACAAATTAAATGCTTGCTAAGTTGGTAAGTTGTGGCCTTGGGTGGCCTCTTGGGTACCAAAAGGGCACTCATTGTTCATCAACAACATGAAGGCAGATCATGTGATATTCGTTGTTGATGTTGTTGTTGGTGTGTTTGTTGTTGTTGAGTGTGTGAGTGTATGTGTGATTGATCAACTGAATCACACACGGAAGTGCACTGATCAATCAATCACACACTTTTGATCAAAAGATGGGGGGTTCTCTCTGGGTGATAGTTATGTAGTACACTGGACATTCTACTTGGATGCCTCTGGATGGATAGCCAGGATGATTGACTGATTGATTGATCATAATATATATCCAACTTTATTAGATGGTCTCAATCAAGTTACGAATGAACTCCTTCTCGTATTGTGAATTGACAAGAATACTGTTGGGATCGGTGGATGGACATCTGAGTAGACCAGGCGCAAACACCATTGCAATGTTATCAATGTCCATCTTGGACTTGGCAATGTTGGCCGGGTTCGCAACGGTCTTGAGGAAGTGCAACAAGAAGGTCATCACCTGCTTGTTGGGCGTGGGCAACGCGTCGATCAGACGGATGCTGTCATTCTTTTGATTCCACGTCTTGATGCACTCGTCGTACAACGACGTCGGTATAATGGGGTCGGTCAGCTCGCGGAGCCATAGCTTGAGCAGTCCAGCCACGACGTGCACGTCCTTGGTGTCCAGCGTGAAGTCCAGCTCGTTGAAGCGACTCTTGAAGCGCTGTACCTCGGACGCAGTGCCGGGCACACGGAAGATGCCCTCGGTCGAGCAGCCATCCATCGCGATGATGGCTTCAGTCATCATCTTGAGCACCACGGGCACGTCCATGTCGCCGCCCTGGTCCATCAGCTTCTCGCGCTGCAGCTCCATGATCTGCTCCAGTGTGCAGTTGAATATGGCGGAGCGTGGTGATGACTGGCTGGAGCTAGAGCCAATCTCGCGCTTGTCCTTCTTGGAATCCTTCTTCTCCTTCTTGAGCATCTCTTTCTTCTCCTTCTTCATCTCCTTCTCTTTCTCCTTCTCCTCCTTCTTTATCTCCTTCTGCTCCTTCTTCTCCTTCTTTTTGAGCTCCTTGTCCTCATCTTTGTGCGGCGACTTGTTGCCGTCCTCGTTGGCAGCGGGTGCTGGCGACTTGGCAGAGGGCGGCGACGCGGCCTGCGACGAGAGCATCCCCAGTGGCAGTCGTCCCATCGATGTGTTGACAGCCTTGTTCGACTCGCTGCTCAGACGGTGTGCGTGATTGGCTTGACTGGCGTTGGTTGGTGGTGTTGACAATGTTGATGCGCCAACGCCAGGGATTGGATTCGCATGTATCATCTGAACGGTGGCCATGAGCTTTGGATCGAGCGATGATGATCTATTGTGGCCATGAACCATTGGCCTTGGTTTGATTGATGGTGGCAACGCCGGGGTAGTTGGTGCCGACGATGTTTGAGGAGGAGGAGTATGTACAATGGGCGTGACCATGGTGCCAAAGTTTGGAGAGCTTGTGGCAACTGGTCGAGGGAGGATGTGTGGAGGTGGATTGTGCGCGACTGGGGCGGTGACTGGAGGAGGTGGTAGCGCGGTGGGTCGGGGCGCAGGAGTGGCGGCCTCGGGTGGGGGTGGCAGAGGTAGGTTGGAAATGAGGAATAGTGATTTGGGAGGTGGCGCGGGTGGTGAGGAGTTGGTCGAAAGTGTTGGCGAGAGGCCGGCCAGTGGCGTGGTAGGCGCCGAAGAAAAATGAGGAGGTGGGGGTGGCGGGATTGATGGTGGAGGCGCGATGGTAGTCGATGGCGAGATCGATCTATGTGATGATGTGGTTGTTGGTGGCAACGGTAGGTTGCCGCTCGACAGTTGTCGAGGCGAGTGGCCCGGCTGCATGGGAGGCAGCGGTGCGGATAGGTTCGCATTTGTGAATGTGGATGGCTTGTTTGATGATGGGGGTGGAGGTGGAGGTGCGTTGCGCTGTGGATGTGGATGTGACTGTGTCTGTTGCTGTGGCTGCGTCTGTGGCAGAGGGGCCAGACTGCCCATGGACAGTGAGGCCGGGGGTGGGGGTGGCGGCGCAAATGACCCAATCTTTGGTGGGGCGCCACCAGCTGGCGTCGATCCAATGAAGGACGACGATGACTTATGAGTTGGTATATTTCTGCGATCTGGAATTGGTGGTCGACTATTATGATTGTCTTTTGGCTCCTTGTGTCGAGGTGAAATTGGTGGAGTCATATTATTAATATTATTGATGGTGTTGTTGTTGTTGTCTGATGTATTCGTGATCGTCGTAGTTGACTGCTGTTGATGTGGAGCATTTTGTTGTGGTGGCAACACCATCTGTGACTCTGCCGAAGATCTCTTCTTCAATCTATCAGCCAGCTGATTCTTGAAATCAATCTCTTGAGTCTGAATCATTCTTCTCTATCTTTATCTCTCTAATTATTAATATATTATTTAAAAAATGGATTCCAGGATAACTGGAAATGACCTTTTATATCTATTATTGATTGGATTGGATTGGATTGTTAATAATCAATAATGAGTGGAAATAAGCAAACAAGCACACGTGATTGATGTTGATCGATTCATCGCATGTTCATTCATTCATTCAAGTTTAACACTAACAACACCAACACACACACAACACCATGGAATGAATGGATGGGATACAGAATGATGCCATACGATGCCATGCAATGCCATCTGCCCACTTGGCATGCGTGTGCGAAAAGTGAGGTTACAGTGAGTGACACGCATAACCAACCACAATGAACGTTGGAACTTGTTTGGTTGTGATGAATGGATGATGATTGATTGATTGATCCATATATATATATATATTTTTTGAGTGTGTGTTTGTTTAAGCAACATTAAACATACCTTGATTGATTGATTGAATATAGTGTATGAGTGTGTGGTGTGATTGATTGATATGATGGGTGATGTCTGGTCGGTGTTTGATGGAGTGACTCGCCAAAAGGAATATTTGATTGTCCCCGCACAGAAGTTACTGATCGCTTTCTGCTGACTGTTGGATGAATAAATATATATATTTGTTATGTGTGTGTGTCTATGTATGTGTATTTGTTCAGTTGGTCGTTAATGATATTGGATAAGTATTCATTCATATCCCATCACATCCAACCCTAACGAACCCTGGCTGGCTATGATCAGGGACGCTTTGGAATTGGGGAGAAAGATGGATGATGAGGCTGACAGCAACAACAACAGCTGTTTAATTAACCATCATCAGTGAGGTGTTTGTACCAATCGAAGACTAACTAATAGCCCATTGATGATTATGTGTGTGTCTTAATTACTAACCCCATCAAGGCAACGACCAAGTTGGGGGGTGGTGCAGCACTGTCACATTTTTGCGATCACTGATCGATCCAATGTGTGTGAGTGAGACCCTGGTTTGAAAAACATAGTGTGTGTTTGTGATTGTGGGTCTTCGTCATGGTCGTCATTGACTCGACGAACAAACATTCATTAGTTCATGAATGGGTTGAGTTAGGTTGATGTGTGGTTTGATACGAGGTCGGTACAAGTGATACCAGGTTCGATTGGCAATGATTATGGCAGGTGATAACCGCGGCCAATGGCCATCAATGGCAAAAGGCATAAAAGTAGGGGTGGTTTGGTCATAGTTTGATCGATCTACAATACAACGAACTTAAAGTAGTTGACATCTAAACTAACTTTAGATGTTTAGTTTGGTTCAAACATACCTAAAACTATTATTGTTGATGGTGGGCTCGTGCTTTCCTTGTCCTGTTACTATTCCTGTCCTTTGTGGCTTTGTCTTGAAACTGTTATAACTTGATTGAATGATAGATAGATAGATAGGAAGGATAAATTGAACGATTGAATTATTGAATGATTGAATGATCAATCAAACTACACAAGACAATACTTGAGAATGAGTACAGTATCGTGCTTTACCCCATCAAACAATTACTCAATCACTCTATCAATCAATCAACCATTCAATCATACTCACCAACACAATATTGATGGAGCTGATTGGTTTCGTTTGCATCATCAAACAACATCAACACACACAAGACGAATGTGGATCGGGCGTGGGATCGACACAAGTCAGATTAAGTTTGCTACACTCACGACCTCTGCCGATCGTGGTGCGTGGCCCTGTCTGCCCCGCTAATGCCATAATTTTATTCGTCTGATGATGTGGCTTGTAGTGAATGAGTGGCTACACAAAAGATTATGGTAAGGCCTGGGAATGAGGCCCGATGTTGGTCTGAAGGGCTGGAAACACAAGGAACATGATGAAGAGTGGTCGCTGAACTACTCCTCCAATCAGATTCACAAACACATACTGAGAGTCTGAATGATTGATCATGTGATTGTGATTGATTGGTTGATTGAGTGAGTGAGTTACTGAGATCACGTGATTCGCTGCCAGCCTATGAATGAATGGATGTACTTACCTTGATCAATCAATCAATCGATCACACATACACACGCTTGTTATGACATATCCATTGGGTCGACCTCCTTTGACTTGGACTTTGACTTGGACTTGCGTGATTCTTTGATTGGCTCTTCTTCCGCCTCACTCTTCTTGCGTTTGTTGCTGCCACTTGACTCCTTGGAGCTGGAGCTTGACGATGCTTTGCTGGAAGTTGTGTCCTCCTTCTTGCTCTTGCTCATGTCAGACTCCTTAGGGTTGGCCCTTGATGATACTTTGCTCACTGCAACTTCCTCATCGTCCTTCTTTCTCTTGTTTGTCGTGGTGTCGGTGGCGGATGAGGTTGTCGACTTCTTGGGCGCTTCATCCTCGCTGCTGGACTCTTCCTGGATGACGACCACCTTTTTAGGATGGACGGGTGGCTTCTCCTCCTCCTCCTCTTCGTCGTCATCCTTTTTGCTCTTGCTCTTGCTCTTGCTCTTGCTTTTGCTTTTGCTTGACTCTTTTGAGCTGCTGGTGGATGATGTGGATATTGACTTCTTCTTCTTCTTCTTGGGCGCCTCATCCTCGCTGCTTGACTCCTCCTGTATGACGACCACCTTCTTCTGCTTGGGTGGCTCCTCCTCATCGCTGCTTGATTCTTCCTTCTTGCTCTTGCTCTTACTTTTGCTCTTGCTGGATGTGTCCTTCTTCTTGCCCTTGTTCTTGGTTGGTGTTGTGGTTGAAGTCGACTTCTTCTTAGACGCCTCCTCTTCCTCGCTGCTTGACTCCTCCTGTATGACTACAACCTTCTTCTTCTTGTGTGCCACCTCATCCTCATCCTCGCCACTTGACTCCTTCTTCTTGCTCTTGCTCTTACTCTTGCTGGATGTAGTCCCATCTTTCTTATCCTTCTTGACCTTGTTATTTGTTGTTGTTGTTGTTGTGGCGGTGGTGGATGTAGTTGATGACTTCTTCTTCTTTGGTGTCTCCTCCTCTTTATCGATGCTTGAATCGTCCTTTTTGCTCTTGCTCTTGCTGGATGTGTCCTCCTTCTTGCTCTTGTTCTTGGTTGGTGTTGTGGATGTGGACTTCTTCTTCTCAGGTGCATCATCCTCGCTGCTTGGCTCCTCCTGAACGACGACCACCTTCTTCTTTTGAGCTGGCTTCATCTCCAATTCATCCTCATCCTCGCTGGACTCATCCTTCTTGCTCTTCTTCTTCTTCTTCTTCTTCATCTCCTCATCGCGTGACTTTGTTGTGGCCGCCTTGTCTTTGCTTGACTCTTTCTTTACATTCTTCTTATCGATGTTCTTTGTGATTGGTGTATCTTTGTCGTTTGAATCATCATCATTATCATCATCATCATCGTCTTCGTTGTTTGATCCATCTGCTCCAGCTGACTCGGAATCCAACACAGTCTGACGCACCCTATCTTGCAAGGATTGAGTGACTGGTTGTTCCACATGTTTCTTGATCACAGGTTGTAGTAACGACGGCGCCGATATCAGGTCGGGATACACATCATGAGTACTGGCGTGCAGCAGACGTATCATATCCTTAAAGAACCTGGGCAGCGCGCCCTTCTCTCCATTGTCTCTCTTGAACACACCATATTCCGCGAGGAGCACTGACTCGAGGTTGATCCACTCGAGGTAGAGCTGGTCGTTGTTGGCTATCTTTGATCTGTCCACGCTGTCAAACACCTTGGGCAGCTCGGCATCATACGTGATCTCGAGCACGTACAATATGTACTTGGAGCCAGGGTACCAGAGCTTGAGGGTGGCTGGCGCCAACATCTGCTCCTTGAACTCCTCGAGACGGTCGGCAAAGATGAATGCCGTCTCCTCGTTGAACTCGCGGATCGCTGTCTGCTCGGCCATCAACTCATGCGTCTCCCACTTGCCGCCAAACGGCAGGAAAAGGCCACCATCAATAGCTTTGTCGCCCCTATCTTTTGGCTTGCCGCTCCTGTCCTCGGCGCCCAGCAGCACCTTGAGCTGACCCTTGTGCTTGGCCACCAACAGCACACCGGCGGCCTTGAAGTATGTGTGTATCATGTGCGGGATCTCGTCCAGCCTCTGCTCGTACAGGTACATCGTTGGCAGTCTGTTTTGTCGTCTCGTATTCGTGTTGATATCGGTGACCACTTGGATCTCTTTGATGAAACTGATACCGCCATCGGCCATAAAAGGATTGACCAGCCTCCAATGTATCCTTTCGTCTTTGCCATTGTTGCTGACGTCTTGCACCTCTCCACTTGCAATGTCTATCAATGTGGACTTGAGCTTGGCCTGCAGCTCCAGCTCAGCGGCCAGTTGCTCCTCCAAAGTCATATCCTCCAAGGCCTTCTTTGGCTTCTCCTCTACGAATATCTTGGGTGGCGGTCGCTGGACTGGTGGCCTGGGCTGGTTGTTGCGAATGCCCAACAATATGTTCTGCTTCTTGATCTCCTCATCCAGCTGCTCTTGAAGTGTTGGCTTCTTTGGCGCAGCGGCCTTCTTATTTGTCTCTCTCTTCTTGCTCATTGCCTTCTTGTATGCCTTATCCTTCTGTTTGATCATCTTCAAATATGTCTTATCCTCCTTTGTCCAAGACTTCTTATCCTTCTTCTTTAACTCCTTATACTTGATCTTTTCTTCCTTTGTTGGTGCTTCAACTTCCTTCTCCTCCTCTTTCTCCTTCTCAGCATTGTCTGACACTATCTTCTTTGAATGATCATCTTTATCCTCTTCTTCTTTGGATGGCTTTGCACCATTCTCTGTTTTTAATCGTTTGAGTGATGACATTATCACCTATATATATATATATATATAATAGATATTTATATTGTTGTACTTGTATTGTTATGTTTGAATGAATGACTTGACTACAATGGTTTGATTGAGACTCGTCGTTTTCCTCTGTTTCTCTACCCCAACAACAATCTTCAAACTTCAATTTCAAGAATGTCCATTTCAATCAATCATATGTTAGTCAACAAGGACAAAGTGTAGATGGAGAGAAATGATGATGTAGCCAGGTTTGGTACATCTTCTACTCAACAGCCAAATAGGCAACAACAACAACAACAACAGCAGAGACATCAGAATCAACAACAACAACTACAACAGCAGAGGGCTCAAACACAAACACAAACACAACCATTGGAAGGAGATAAGATGAAATATGATATGTTATCAATACACTTTGATCCATTGATGGCATTGTCCAATCCACATTATGTCACATTGCCATATCCCAAGGCAATGCCACTTGACAATCTACACAAGGCAAGAGTATTGCTACCTCCAAACGATCCAAACTACCTGTCGATCAGGCCAAATCAAACAAAGCCACAACCACATAAGCAGTCCACTACTGCTGCTGCTGCTGTTACGCCTGCTCCTCCTGTGACTCAGCCACAGCCACAGTCACAAACACAGCCACAGCCACAGACATCTCAGCCTCCACAACCACAACTACAGACACAGACACAGCTACAGCCACAGACACAGAGGTCAACTACAAATACGATGGCGACAGTAACAACAACAACAACTACACCGACAGCGACAACGACAACGACGACGACAATGACAAAGGCAAAGGAGAGCCATAAGGTGTTTGATAATATTGCAGTCAAGTTCACAGATGGTCCGTTGAGTCTTCTCAGAAGAGCTCTGCAGGAGAGGAAACAGATCAGAGTGGTCATTCGTGGTCTAAGAAGTATTAGAGGACATTGTATCGGTTACCTGTTAGGCTTTGACAAACACTTCAATGTGATCCTACGTGATGTTGAAGAAGAAATCATTCGAAGTGTACCAGTAGCAGCAGCAACAACATCAGTGACAGATGATAGTGGCGGCGAGTCATCCAACTCCAATACATCCAGCAAACGTCAACTGATACGTGACAAGAGATACTATGGCCAACTGTTCATCAAAGGTGACACTATTGTATCGATACACAGTTATCCTGTGTTGCAGCCMATCGTCAGGAGGTGATACTTCTTCAACAACAGGTACTCAATAAACCTTGTGTGTCTGTCTGTATGTATGTTCCACGTATCTGTATCTGTTGATCGAATGTGAATGATTGACCATGACTTGGTTGTTGTATATATATTCGCTATTTATTGTTGTTGATGATGCTTAGAATAACAACACAACACCCATGATTATACATGCTACTGATACCCAAGGACTCAGTCGCTCTCCTATTCTCGCTGCCTTCCAAGGTAATCCTGATAAACTAATGTATTGTATTTGAGTGAGTACAGTGACCAATCAATCTATGATGATTCATAAACATACCTATGCTTGTCCTTTACATCCAACAACTTGGGATATGATCCACGAATATAAGTACATGTACAGATGAACAGTAGCAACACTACCAACAGACTTTGGAAATTGAATATAGCGGACTACATTTATTGATTGAGTTAGTGAGTGAGTGAGTTAGTGAGTTAGTGAAGTAGGTAAGACTATGTTGTTCATTGAACATACCATTGTAAAAGTATATAAATATATGTACAAGATAGAGATAATGATGAAGTGAATGAATGAATGAACTTTATGAAGTTGGTTGTTGAACAAAAAGTGGTGAAGAGAGAGGGTGCAGGACTCATGAGTCACCACAATCCATCCAGCCTGGCTGGATTATTGATGAAGGGGAGTTGGCAACTTCATCATCTTACACATGATCTCTTGAACTTTGGGATGTGCCCTCTCTAGTATAATGTCGATGGTGCCGTCATTATGTTCCGAACGATTATGATGAAGGAATTGTACGACCGAAATATATCCATAACTTGCAGCAAGTAACATAGACTTGTATGTACAGCCCTCTGTACGATTATGAAGGAATTGTACAATGGCCAGATATCCATTTGCGCATGCATCGTCCATAGCATCGACTGTACATCCCTCTGTTCGATTAAAATGTAAATACTGAACAATGTCCAATCTTCCATCTTTTGCAGCACTGTTCATTGCTTCGGTTGTGGCAGAGCCCTCAGATTGATTCAAGAATTTGATTGTATCAAGATTACCATTCCGTCCAGTGGCCTGGTCCAATAGATGTTCGGATCCACCTTCAGTACGATGATGAAGGAGGAATTTGACAGTGTCCAAATGTCCAAAGCGAACAGCAGTGTCCAGTGCTTCAGTCGTACATCCTTCCGTGCGATTGAAATGAAGGTACTTGACAACTTCGAGGTGACCATTTGTCGCGGCTTTGTCCAAGGCCGCGGTGGAACAACCCTCTGTGCGGTTTAGATGGAGGAACTGGACGATCTCGAGATGTCCTTTCCACGCAGCTTGAGTTAAAGCGGCGGTCGTACATCCTTCCGTACGGTTGTGGTGCAGGAACTTGATAATGTCCAGTTGGCCGGTGTACGCTGCTCCATCAATTGCTGTAAAAGTACAGCCCTCTGTTCGGTTGTCGTGTAGGAATCGAACGACATCCAAATGACCACCGGCGCAGGCTAGGTCCATAGCCCTAGTAGAGCAACCCTCTGTTCGATTGTCATGTAGAAACCGAACGACATCCAAATATCCGTTTGAGCAAGCCTGGTCCATAGCCCACCCCGTGCAGCCCACTTGGTAATTGGTATGTAGGTAGCGGACCACCTCAAGATGTCCGCCTGCCGCCGCCTTACCCATCGCCAACTCTGAACAAAAGGCCGTGGCATCATTCTTGTGCAAGTAGCGTACGACATCCAAGTGTCCATTATATGCTGGGTTATCAATTGAGATATTTAACTTGCGGTCCGCAAATTGTTGGTGAAGGTACTGAACGATGGCAAGGTGACCATTCCATGCGGCATTAGCCAAAGCGGATTCGAAGCACGATGCCACTTCGCTTCGATGACCATGCAAGAACTTGACCACGTCAAGATGTCCATTCTTTGATGCGTTGTCCATCGCTTCCTTTGTACATCCCTCACTTCGATTGTTATGCAAGAACTGAACGATATCCAGATGTCCTGCCGCTGCAGCCTTGTCCATCGCCTTGTTGGTGCAGCCTTCAGTTCGACGACTATGTAGTAGTTGTACGATCTCCAATGATATAGCCGCACCATTATCCATCGCCCTGACTGTGCAAGCTTGAACTTGGGGACCTAGATCGAGTAGACTGCGCACGATTTCAACATGGCCTATCGTAGACATAAAGTCAATGATAGGTAGCAATGTGAATAGTTCTTGATTGTTTGTTTGAATGTACTTTATCATGTATGAGTGTATCTCTCCTGTCATTGATAGTGACAAGCGTCGCAATGAGTCATCATAACGTGGGACTACAGTGTCCAACGTCACTACACACTTTGTCCATAGCGTAAACAAGTCAGTCCAGTTGTACAGTCTACTATTCATTTTCGCACCTCGACGTCTAACATTAATGTCATGTACACATTCGAACAACAACGTTGACAACCATTTATTGTTGATTATCTCTCTGAATATCATATCCATGTTACTTGTTTAGTTGATTGAATGAATGAATGATTGATTTGCGTGCACGCAAACATAAAGTTATGCGCCATACTTCTCGGCATGACCCATCTTAAAGGCCAATCCACGGAGATACTGCATGATCAGCATCTTTCCACTTGATCCCTTAATAAACTCAGTGTCCTTGAATCCCTTAATGCAGTCCTTTCTAGTCACTATTGGATGGCTATTGACAACAAACATTGGTGATGTTTGTCTGAGAGTGGAGAGTGATTGATTGATTGAATGAATGAGTGATTGAATGAATGAGTTAGTGCTCTTGCTCGTCCATGTATACATGATATATATATGTTAGTAATCATACCTTGCTTGGAATGGCTTGCCCTCAAAGAACTCAGTGCTCTGGGCTGGTAGTTTGAACCAGTCGGGCACGACTGCCTTGCTCTGAGCTTGCTCTTCGGTGAGGGGGATCTCAACGTCAGAGTGATCGGGAGCGAATGATAGGATGGTGCCAATGAAGATGGTGCGGTTCTGTTGTTGCTCAGACTTTGGAAGGTCGTTGTAGAGCTGATGGATGAGATGGTCAGCCGTGAGGATGGTACGCTTCCTGTCGCACTCCTCTGTGGACGCCGTCTGGACATGCACGATCACCATCTCAATGTCGACGTCGTGATCATTGATGATCTTGACCACCTTGTCATAGTCGTCGACGTGTGTGCACTCGAAGCCCTTGCCGCTGAGTCCCTCGCAGAACGACTGCGACGATGACAGCACTCTGAGATTGAGATCCTTGTACTTCTTCTTGAACTCGTCGTAGGTTGGAGGTGGGCTGGCCTCGGGTTGGAAGCCGAGCAGTTGGTTGAAGTATGTCTCGGTGGTCTGCGGTGTGTTGACACTGAGTAGCTGTCCGACACAACCGTCCTCTACGTATGAGTCCAAACCAATGAGCGACTCAAACAATGACGACTCGTCATACTTTACAAGTATACCATCGACCCAGAACAATATACATCTGACACGGTTTGAATTAGGTGTTGGATTAGACATTCCTTATTATATATGTTATGTGTATATTATGTTTATATTCTTCTTTGTACAATATATATATATATATGATTGATTATTTAATTAATTTATTGATTGAATGAGTGAATGAAAACGCACAACACATTGATGTGTGAACATCATTCAATCAATCATTCGTCATTCACACACACACACACGATCACTCACACACCTTCAATGAACAATCATGTGATTGTTGGATTGATCATAATCATTCATTCATTCATTCCACTATTCACTCATTCACTTACTCAGTACTCTTTATCTATCTGACAAACAATCAGGTTTCAAATAGAGATAACATGTGACCCTGATGAAATAACCTATTATCCGACTCTTTAAGTATTATGATGGGTAACGTCGGTCATGATGTGAATGAAGTTATAGATTGTAGAGATGAAGTGTGTTAGACATTCAAACTCTAAACCTTATACGATCATCAATTTATGAACGTTATATTGTATAAAGGTAGATCTATATTTAATCAACGAATAGCCCATGGATGTCATTTGCAGGTAACACGGCGAGATTATTGGTTGGACATATGTGCGCGTGTCTACAAACGAGTGGAGTCGTCTTTCCTCAATACCACCCACTTTGGTAAACAATTACCAAATTTGGACTAAAGAAACGGGAAAAGACCCGGCAATCCGGACTCGTCCGTAACAATTTTTTAGATATAAATAGAGATCTTACTCAATCCACAATCAATAATATTAATCATATAATCAATAATAATATCATTATTATCTGTATCAATTCAATTCCCATCAATGATAATATGTGTGGATCATAAACCTTCAATAATATTACAATCAACAACAACAAAAATATGCCAATACCAACTAGTCCTTCTATACCATCGGTAGATGATCATTCTGATCAACCGAATGATGGTGATACTGCCAATCAAACATCTGTGGACTTGTCAAAAGACGACAAGATGGTCCAATTTGACTCAAGCGCCAAACTGGAGGATGATACACCAACCAAACAAAGATGGACAGACCATGCCTTCCGCTATCTCGGTCTATTATTTATTTGTTTATTACCATTTGGTAGTTATTATATATATGTATGTTATAACTATTTGGAATCATTCATTCGCTCATTCAATCACTCACTGATTCAATCAATCAATCAATCAATTACAGGATATACCATCAGCATTAACTCAACGTGCAGTTGATGAATGGTATGGAGTCACTGAGGTGAAGTATGGATTGTTGTACTCTGTTTACAACTTTCCAAACATGGTCATTGTGTTCTTTGGCGGATTCTTGATTGATCGTGTCTTTGGTCTACGTCTTGGAAGCCTACTGTTCTGTCTTTTGGTCCTGGTCGGTCAGTTGATATTCTCCATATCAGCCAGCTCCAAGACATTCTGGTTGGCCTTGCTTGGTCGTATCATCTTTGGTCTCGGTGGTGAATCTTTGAGTGTTGCCCAGTCAACATTCACCGCCACCTGGTTCAATGGCCGCAGCGACATGAACTTTGCCTTTGCCGTAACACTTGGTTTCTCGAGGATTGGAAGTGCCGTCAACTTCCAGGTCACGCCAGCCTTGGTAAGGTCATCTGGTATCCCATTTGCAGTATGGTTCGGTACCATTTGCTGTGGAGTATCAATGGTTGCAACAGTCATCCTATGTTTCGTCGACACTATCCGTCGAAAGAAAGAGAAGATTGTAATCAAGAATGATCCGATCTCATTCCGTGACATACCCAAGTTCCCAATCCAACTATGGTTGCTCATTGCCGTTGTAGTATTCTTCTACATTCCAATGTTTGTCTTTGTATCAATTGGAACGTAAGTAATCCTCATCACCCAAACACTCATTCAATCATTTGGAATGATTCCACCCCACCCCACCCCACTCAATCAATCATTCAAACATCATATATATATTCCAGACAATTCTTCATTGACAAGTTTGGAGTCACAGATGATGTCGCAGGCATCTTGACAAGTATCCCATACTATACTGCAGCACCATCACCTGTTATTGGATTTGTTATCGATAGAGTAGGAAGGAATTTGACATGGTTGTTTGGAGCAACAGTCATGTTGGTAGTTGGTCACATCATCCTGGGCTTGACATACGCCAATCCCTATATTGGTATGGTTATCATGGGTATTGGATATGCCACTTTCGCAGCCTCTATTATGCCATGTTTCCCTGCACTCATTCAATCCAACAGACTTGGAACAGCCTATGGTCTGACCTTTGCCTTCCAGAATCTATTCGTTGGTCTGGCAGGTATGGGTGTCAATGCCTTGTTGGAGAAGTATAACAACAACTACAAGTATGTATAATCATCACCGAACAATGAGGTACAACAACTACTAACCTATAAAATGTAGTCATGTTGAAGCAATATTCATAAGCTGTGCAGGAATAGCTGTGATACTTGTAAGCATATTGATTTACTTAGATCGTAAACATAAGAAGTTGAATGTTCCGGCCCATGAATTCAAGACTGGAATCATCGAACTGGTATGTCCTTCAATGACACAATCAATCAATCATTTATTCATTCATACTAACCAATTACTTTGAATGTGAACAGAATAACAAAAAAGTTGTAGATGAACTAAGTGAAGTGTCATTGGAAGAGAAGAATATGGACAATGATAATAACAAGGAGACCCCGATAGGTAGATCCTTGTCTGACATATCAGTTGACAATGATGACATTGATACATCCAATAATAATAACAATAGAGGTGAGGCCAGGTTCTAGTATTTGATTAAAAGGTTCAAATTACCAACCGCATCCACAATAAACATAAAATATATTAATTAATATTTATTATATCAATTGGTTCGATGAATCAATCCATCAAACAATATTAAAATAAAAAAGACTTAGTAGTATACTAATTAATAAAGAACACGAGGAGGCATTCTGTGATGGCATCATCAACCACACCCACTCCCCGCAATTAACAAAGACGAGTACTCGTCTTCATTATACCTGGCAACACTCATTCAATGGCACAAACAAAACACACAGGACCTTTCAATTGTATCACTGCAAACGAATACCCTGTACATTGACTAAAACTAGGATAATTGATTGATACAATTCATTATTTCGTTCATTCATTTCCCTGCAATAAGAACGGACCGGCTAGAGGGTTCCATTACATAGTTTATATGATATGAATCTTTCCATCCGACTATGGACTCGGACAACCCCACCCCTACCAATCCCCCGACCCTTACTCTAACCCTACTCTTACCGTAACTCGGCAACTCGCTAGCCAATTATTATTGCCTATTTCAATAACTCTAAAGATCTATCAACCAATTAAAATTCATAGACAACTCTATATCAATGAAATAAAAGAGGACCATTCTTTAATTCGCCATTTACTCATCTATTATTATTATCATTATTATTTATTATAATCCATCTTTTTTTCTTAATAATTATTAATTACTTTTAAAAAATGGCAACAGTAATAGGCCTTATGGAACAATATGCATTTGTTACCGTATTAATATTATTTGGATTTTTAATTTCCGTAATATCAAAACAATTATTTAGATTAGTAATGTTTGTTTTGGCTTTATATTATTTATTTAATACTCAAGGTTTATTTAATATTTTAACAGTTATTGTTGTATTCTCCCATGCATTCATCCATGACCAATTGATGCCAACGGAGGAATCTTATGCTGTCAATGTATTCTGGGATTTATTTAATCATCTTGCACAAGCTGTTTTGGCAGCATACCAAGGCATGGTGATCAAAGAATCTCCCATGATAATGTCCTACCTCTTTGGAATGATAGCATGGAATATTATGGGATTGGTACCAACAAGCAAGCCAACATTCAAATATCAGAATCCTTTATACTACCTTGGAAGTGTACAGTCAGTTTTCCACTTCACCCTGTTGTGTCTATTCAAGGAGCCCCATCTATTGTGCACAAGATTGATATTCGAAGCTGGATTCATATTCTTTATATTTGTCCTTGTTGCCTACAAATATGTAGACTTGGACAAATGGGTAAAGTTAAGACACTCCGAGACATACTTTATCAGTTGTTTGATTGCTAGTCGAGTCTTTGCATGAAGACTTCCTCTTCATTCATAAATTATCTGTCAGTGACAGATTGTAAATAATAAATAAAGATCAAAGAAATATAACTTAATTGAAATTTCACTCAAAATTAATTAATCAAGTTATTTGAAGTCTCGCACCAAACTTAGAGCCAGTGATCCAAGTGAATGAAACAGCAGCGATAAGGGTACACTGCTCCATTGCCCAATGTACCATCACTCTCTACATCTTCAACTACAACTTCAACTACAAATTCAACTTCTAATACAACTACATTAAACCCCAGGTCTACCTCAACAACAACCTCCCCAACTACATCCACTTCCATAACTTCTTCAACATCGACAACAACTTCATCCTCAGGTCCAACCACTTTAACAACAACATCAGCTTCGTCACCTACTACATCCGCTTCGACCTCTTCAGCATGTTCACTATTCAAGTGTGATCAACTTCCAATACTACTTGTCCTCGCCATCTCGCTCATGCTCCTGGTCCTAGGATAATAACCTTCAATTCTGAATATTATTATTACTATAACATTACAACATTCCTTCTACTTTTACTTTAGCTACAACAACATGAACTCGCAATGCAACCCAACAAGTGGGAATTCGAAATATCTATATCTGTGTTGTTGAGACTTCTCGGCACTTAGTCTCGGGTTCCCCACAAATAGTGAGTGCGGAGGACATCCTCTGTTTTAATCACTGTTGAACATTGAATCTAAGATAGTTAAATAAAATTATAATTATTAAATTTATGATGGTGAAGGTGATGATGTGATGGTTGTTGAGTACAAACATACTCGCTAGTACCGATAATGGTATTGCCGAAGGGAGTGCATTGACTGTGGTTTGGTCTTTAGTATCGCAGACCATCCCTCCTCTGATTGTGTTGAAAAAGGCAAAGAAACCTCACGAAAAAGAATGAGAATCGGTACAAACTTTGCAAAAAGTATCTCGTTTGTGTGTGTTTGAATGAATGTTGATGACAGTCCTCTCTGCTCCGAGATGGACTTGCAGGTCCATGTCTGTGTCCACTCACATGACCACATTATTAAACCGAACACAACAAATATATAACTTATATAACTTATATAACTTATAATAATAACATATAATAACATATACACAATGAAGTCAATAACATTGGCATCTTTGGTACTTTTGGTGTTGGTAGCAGCGTCATCAGTGTCGGCATTGATCACAGTCAACACTACTACACAGAACTTGATCGATGAGTATGGACGTGTCCGTATATTCCACGGTGTGAACGCCGTGTACAAGATCTTCCCATGGCATCCATTGACCAACGAGTTTGACCCACAAAACTCCCTGGTCCAATTCGACATTGACAACCTCCAGGAATGGGGCTTCAACGCCATTCGTTTCGGTGCCATGTGGCCCGGAGTCGAGCCCGAGAAGGGAGTCTTCAACCAAACCTATCTCGACGTCATCAAGGGCATGGTCAACCAGCTCGGTGATGCTGGAATCTATGCTATCATTGGTATGCATTCATTCAATCGATCAATCAATCATCTGAGTGATCCCACTTACTTACCAATGCCATGTCCTCACTCATACTTGTCTAGACTTCCATCAGGATATTATTAACAGAAGGTTCTGTGGTGAGGGTATCCCAGACTGGGCCGTCGTGCTTCCAGAGGAGACCTTGCCATTCCCAATGCCAGCCGTCATGGAGAAGTACCCAGTTGACAACGTCACTGGTTACCCAGCCCTTGATCTTTGTTTGAGCGTATGTTGGATTTAGGGAATCATGTCCTAACTTGATCCAAACTGACACTCTCCTTCCATCCATCAATCCAAACATTACAACTTTAACAGAAGGAGTTTGCTACCTACTACTTTGCTGAGGCCGTTGGTGCCACTTTCCAGAGCTTGTTCGACAATGCTGAGGGAATCCAAGATGAGTATGTGTCCACATATGTATGATTGATTGATCATTGAGCGACCAAACACTAACCATTACACTCAATCAATCATTCTATTACCATAGGTTCGTCGCCTACTGGAAGCAGTTGGCATCAACCTTTGTCGATGTCGACACCGTCATTGGTTACGAGATCATCAATGAGCCAGTGAGTATCAATCATAACGTATCATTTGGACATATACACTGACACCAATCAATCAATCAATAATTAGTGGGGAGGCAACATCTACAGAGATCCATTGCTGTTGGATCAGATGGGACATGCCGACAGAGTCAACATGCTTCCATTGTACAAGAATGTCAACGCTGCCATTAGAAGCGTCGATCAGCAACACGCTGTATTCTTTGAGAAGAGTTTGGTCGATGTCTATGACTCGCAGTACCCAGCCGGTACCCCAGGTGGCATCGAGTACAACGACCGTCAGATCCTCAGTTACCACATCTACTGTGGCAACGTCGGTGGCAACCCCAGACACGTTGGCGAGTGCGACGGCGAGAACAAGTTCTTCCTTGAGGGAGCCATGACCGACCTGCGTCGTCTTGGCGGCGGTGGCTTCATGACCGAGTTTGGCGCCATCTCCAACACCACCAACGCCATGGAGACCATCACCTACATGATGGACCAGGCCGACGACTACTTCCAGTCGTGGACCTACTGGCAGTTCAAGTTCTACAACGACCTGACCACATCCAGTGAGCTCGAGTCACTCTACCTGTCGAACGGTACTCTGGACCTGATCAAGGTCAAGACTCTGAGCAGAACCTACGCTCAGGCCATCGCTGGTGAGCCACGCAAGATGAAGTTTGACATCAACAACGGCGACTTCACCCTGTCCTATGAGATCAACACATCCATCAGCCAGCCAACCGTCGTCTACCTGAACGAGGCCATGCACTACCCATCCGGCTACAAGGCCAAGATCACCACCGGTGCTGCCACCCTCACCTACCCACAGAAGAACATCATCAACATCACTCCATCGTCCACCACCACCAATGGACAGCTGATCACCCTCGAGATCACCAGAGAGTAAGAGAGTCTACGGTCGGCCGATCGATCGATCTTTCAGATATACTAGTGACCAATAAACTTGTAACAAGTACTATTATTCCATCATCATGACCTGCCCGAACTGATCAATGGTCCCAAACATGTTTCTAAACGACTACAATAGGAGTCAGTGTTTACTTTCTCTTTGGAGTCTGATTCTTCTTCTGTTGTTGCTGTTGTTGTATCTTCTTCTTGATGATCAACTGAGGGACAACTTGTTCAATATCCTCGTCATCCTCTTCTTGGTCAACCTCATTATCTTCCTCTTCCTCTTCCTCATCCTCGTCTTCTTCTTCCTCTTCCTCTTCTTCTTCGTCCTCATCCTCATCCTCACTGAGGGTGGTGATAGTTGACTGCAGGGTCTTGTGTTGCCTGGAGCTGTGCTGCTCCTTTAAACGTTTGTACATCTCGATGGGGTCTTCATCATCTTCGTCCTCCTCATCCTCGTCAATGTCGTCGTATATCGATGCCTTGACTTGTGGCTTTGGTTGTAGTTGTTGTTGATTGATGGCTGGTGATACATTCACCTTCTTTATGCTGTCGGTAACGTCATCGACCTCATCATCATCATCATCATAGTCCTCATCACTGTCGTAGTCCAGGTCATCATCCTCATCCTCATCGAACGATGAGAACTCGTCGTCATCCTTCTCACTCTTTGCCAAGAGTCTCCTCTCCTTCCTCCTCTTCTCCCTCTCCTTCTCTCTCTCCTTCTGGAACTCTGGATCATTCTTCTCCAGCTCTCTGTAGAATGTTCTGCGCTCACTCTCTGTCATGAGCTTCAATGCCTCGTGCAGTTTCTTCTGCTCTGCTTGCTCAACCTTCTTGTCTGTTCTCTCGCTGTTGGTAACATTGTTAGAATTGAATGTGATTGATTGATTGATTGAGCGAATGGAACATACTTTATAATCTCGTTGGGCTTGACGCACTTGGCGCATACCTGTTGCTCCTCAGCGCACTCATCACATAGTTGATGATATGCTCTCTTCACATTCTTCTCACCGCATGAACAACTATAATGGATGGGATGGTTAGGGCATGGCTCACAATGATAATAACAACAATGATAAACATACCATTTAGCAGCAACAGTCAATGGCTTATATTTACGATATCTCTTCCTCCATTCGATTGTTTGATGACATGTGTAACAGAGACCTTCATTTGGAAGTGATAGGATGTGTGCGGTCTTTCTACTCTTTGGATTATGTATGAATGCCTTTCTCTGTACTTGTACAGATGTTGGTGCTTTGTTTCCTCCTCCCATTGCTATCTATCTATCTATCTATCTATATCTATATAATAAGTACAAGTTAATAATTGGGTTGTGAATGAGTGAATGGTGTTGTATTTGTTTGTTGATTGAGTTGGTGGGGCCGAGTGTCGACTCGTCTTTCAAAAAAGATTGATTTGTTTTGATTTATTTTTGATTGATCCATCACACTCACTCATTCAAAAGATAATAACAAAGTTGTTGATGTTTATGTCGATGAACATGGAATACATTTATATATTATCAAAGATGATAACTTGATTGACATAAATTAGATGAAGACTGGAAGGTAGGATGATGGTAGTAGGCTACAATTACTCCTTGGAAGCATTTCTGGCAAAGTAGAGTGTTCCATAGAGGTTGAGATTGGCAAGCTCACTCTGGACATGGAGGTTGGAGATCTTCTTGAGCCATGCCTCCTTGGTGTGGGCAAAGAACTCCTTGACCAACTCATCCTGGACAGCATCGACAAACTTGGAGTTCTTGACAACGTTGTCACCGATCAGGTAGGTAGTGGTGGCACGCATACCAACAGACAGTTCTTGGGCAGCTCTTATCAGATATCTGTAATGAGCAAGCATGGCCTTTGTCGATGGGTTCACCTTCAATGGGTCCTCCATGGCAATCTGAGCGACTATGTTAATGGGGATAATGGTTGTTAGTATCAGCTCATCACTACAAGGGGTCTGTCGACAAAATATGCTTACTCTCTGCGCCTGTCAATGACTTGTCTCCCTCTGCCTTGTATGCGTTGTAGCAAGCGACCAAACCACGTCCACTGACAATATCCTCATACTCAAGAGCGTATTGTCTCTTGGGGTCATGAGTTGGAATGACCTTGTTGAACAGATCCAACTCGCATTGATAGTGTGGATGATTGGGACCATATGAAGAGACATTGATGTGTCCAAGCTCTGATGGGATCACATTGTACTTGTCCTTATGCTTGAGGTGGTGAATGAGACCGACACCAAGACCAGTACCAGCGGCAAGGACAACAACTAAGGTTGAATGAGTGAATGAATAAGTGAGTGAGTGAATGGGAATGAATGAGTGGATGGATGAATACATACTGACTTGTGAGCCCTCACACTTTGGACCGTCGCTAGTGATGACTGGTTTGAAGAATCTCTGCTCTGCCTTGGAGGAAATCAAGTGGACGAGTCCATAGCAGCCACTCTCCAAATCATTGATGATATGGGTTCTAGATGGTGGGCAGATGGAGACTGGAAGATCGCACTTTGTGAGAACATGGAATTCCTTCTTCTCTCTGTTGTAGTTGGTAATGTCATACTGAATGTATAGAATATTAGAGTAAGTACGTGAATGAATGAATAAGTTCGCGAATGACATACCTCCTTGTTGTCAGTTGTTGGACCAGCGATATCGATACAACAGATCTCTGGTGGATGGTTGTAGACCTGGGCAATCATAGCGGCAGCCTCTTGCAATCCCTTAAGAAGCTCGCAGATGGTATTGGCTTGGAACTTGTGGACATGATAAATGTCTCCCTCATCAAAACCTGCAATGACTCTTGTATTGGTTCCACCAATATCAATTCCAATGTAGTATTTCTATTACATATTTATACAACCAACAACATCCTATATTAACAATTTGTTCATCATCCATACATCCATCCATTGGACATTCAATCAATGAAACATACGGAGTATGACTGAACGTTGTTCTTGAACTCTGAGAATGGTTTCTCTTCCATCTTTGTTTGATTGTTTGTTTGAATTTGAAGTTCTGATGATAAAGTTATAAACTAATGATAGTTATCTCTACCTCTATCTCTGTTGTTGATTCTAACTTGTTTGCTTTGGTTGGTTGTCAGTGAAGTTAAAGGATTGGACAAAGTACACAACACCAACCCAAACACACCTCACTCTTTAATTCACTTCATTCATACACACCAAACACACACTAAACTTGAAGATTGACTGTGTTGATGTTCATACATTCAATTTAAATAAATTGATTTATATGTTGGGTGGAAGAGAGTGCAGTATTGAATCGTGTCGCACCCCCTCATATGTTATGAGCAAGTTCATTGTCTCTTTGGGGAGGATGCCACTTCGAACTCGGACAAGTGAGTTTGGAACACGAGTCTCTGTAACCATTATAGCTACGAATTCCGTTGTTCAGTCTCGAGAATCTATATTTATCTATCTATTATTCTATCTTTATATTTAAGAACATGAATCCCGAATATGATGAATCATCCCCAACACATTCATTCAACAAGAAGAGAATAATACATTAGTTCTAAACAATGAGCAACGACGAACATTGATATTGTAGTTGTTATGATTATGGTTCAACAACAATAACAACAACAACAATATCACGACAACATCGACAACAACTACAACGAATGATTTGATGTAGGTCGTAAGATTAGTGACTCAATCGACTGAGATGGAACCAACTACACTTGGTTGGGCAGTCCCGATACATACTCCGATGCAGATCAATCGATCGACAGAAACAACGAAAAGTATGTATGTAAGGCATGAATGAGTCAAAGGAGTTGGAAGGCCTACACACCATCGTGTTTCCCCCAACAACACCCTCTCCAATGTACATTGTATCCCTATGACTTTGCACTTCACACTTTCAAACACACACACACACTTGTTCCCAATACAACAACAATAGGGACCAACAACAACAACAGCAACAGATAGAGGTTGGTCATGTCAATCTGCATGAATGAAAGTCCAGGGTCTACCAGTCACAAAGTGGGTGGGGGGAGGATTGGCACCTGCCCGTTATGGACATCCCAATAAGGAAATGTTTATTAATTTAAATGTTGTTGTGTGGGATGACGAGAGGACCATTGGTTCACCATGGAGCACTTTGTCAATGACTTTCATTCAACAACACACACACACAGTCTACGACTGACTGATACACCCCACCACACTCAAGGTCCTTCATGCACAAAGACATGGACAACATCAACAACAACAGGGACCCCACGTTGTTTAGTGAAGGCCTTCAAGTGTGTGTGTGTGGTGGTGGGTGTGGGTATGGAGGAAAGACAGACAGAGAGATGGAGAAAGACAGGAAGATAGAAGAGAGAGAGAGAGAAGATTATTAAGTGTAGGTTTAGACATTGCTATTTTAGTGGAGGTTGATGTCCGAACGTATCATTCAGTGTTTTTCCCAACAAAGGTAACTACCCACTTTAGTCTACAATTATAATTCTACCACTCTCTCATTCAGATACAAAATTCAGTTTGCCAATATCCATCCCTCCTCACTCACCTCTCCACCCTGTCTACTCTATTCACTCTACTCTACTCCTACTCTGACTACTGCTACTGTCAAACCATCCACCCTTCAATCCATCCACCTATCCATCCATCCAACAACAACCAAACAACCAAACAACAGTATTCATTCATTACAGGCGATCAATCATTCCACTCCATTTTAGTCATAATTAATTATTCACCATATATATAATAATTATACAGATAATAATAGTGATAATTATAATTTATATATATATTAATACATAGAATGACAAACTTATAAGTTAAAATAACTTAGTTGTATGTGTCATCCGTCCATAACCATCCATCCATCAATCAATCAATCAATCAATCATTGAATATTAATTATCTATTCAACATTGGAATCCAACAACAACAACATTGTCCATTTTGTCTACCTAATCGAGACATCTCACACACATACATTGTTCACCACAACTTGGACTGATTTGTCCATAATCCATCTTAATCTCATTGTGTGTTCATTCATTCACTATCTGTTCACTCAAACCCATCCACACCACACTCAAACTCACTCATATTATCACACTTAATTATCTGTCTATCAACAATTTCTCATTGTGTGTGTGTCCGTCAATCAATCATATGCAATGAATTACACACTAGTGTGTGTTTGTGGTTGACAACAACAGACTTAAGATAATAATATATGTCATCCATATGTAAGGTGTATCTTAGAGTTTGTTAGGGGTATCATCGGAAGCGAATGAATGGATGAATGGAACCCTACCTATCTACACACAGACATGCCTGTTCTATAATCATGGATACCATCCTTGTTGAAATTGTGTGTTTGATTATTGCCACTGTTGTCCCCAATATAGACATTCAGGGTTGGACTAATTGGGATAACTGTGTAGTCTACCATCCCTACTTCCAATCGATTCCTACAACCTCAACCCAAACAATCTTATAGTTATATATCTATATACCTATATATAATATTATATACTAATTAATTAATTCTTTTAATTAATTAATATTAATATTTGGGGTTCAATCAATCAATCAACCTTACAAACATCATCAATCAAACAATCAAACAACTCACAGACTGACCCTCTTCGAAACAGTTGATAAGTATGTTTGTTAATGATATCATCCTATCAATCACTCTCTTCTATCTCATGTATAACTATCACTTGTCCGACCATTACCAATGAATTGCCATCATCATCTCTCCTCACACACATTCACACACACATATACACCACTCACTCATTCACCTTCATAAACACACGACCACAACCATCTTCATTGGGTTATTCGATGAATGTATCTATCAATTCGTCTTGTTATATCACATGTATTCACCACACATCAAATACACACACACATACACATATCCATTGACGAACTCATTAATCTTAAGTAAGAATCCGGGACACTAACAATCATTCATTCTTATTATTACTCTCCAATCATCCTTAATAGTTTTAAATAATTAATTAATTATATCCTTTCGATAATTTTAATAATAATAATAATCATAATATCCAGTTATCCATCACTATCGAGAACGCTTGTATTATAGCTACACTACCCAATCAATCAACCCAATCATTGAATCATTCAACCAGTTCAACAATCATTCAACCATGAGTCTCAACATGGCACCTATTATCAACTCCAATGGAATGCCATTGTTCAACAGTCATCCATCCTCTCCTTCATCGACACCATCATCATTCTCAGAGGATCCACTACTAAAGAAGGATGATACCAGTGAGCCAACTTCGCCCAACAACGACACACCAAAGAAGGCTGGCCGCAGAAAGATCAAGATCGAGTTCATCGACGATAAGAGCAGACGACACATCACCTTCTCCAAGAGAAAGGCAGGCATCATGAAGAAAGCCTACGAGCTGAGCACACTCACCGGCACCCAGGTGCTGCTCCTGGTCGCCTCGGAGACCGGACATGTATATACGTTCGCCACCTCGAAGCTCCAGCCGCTCATCACTCGACCAGAGGGCAAGAACCTCATCCAATCATGTCTCAACACACCAGATCTGCCTGCATCGCCGCCAATGCAGTCCACGCCATCAAGTGCATCCAACCTCCAAGTCAACACACCAAGAATGGCCGGCCAGGTGGGCATCCCACAGCAGGCATTAGAGCAACCATCACAACTTGCCGCTGTCCAACAGCAGCAAGCTCAACAACAAGCACAGCAACAACAACAACAACAACAACAACAACAACAGCAACAGCAACAGCAACAACAGCAACAGCCTCAGTCCTACCCAGACACTCTGCTAATGCCGACATATCCCGACGCCCTCTACCAGACCGACACATCAGACAAGGACGACCGCAGGTCTGGCGCCATGGGAATGTCGGCCAAGGACTCCAAGGTGCCCTACATCAACGCTGCAGGCAACATCGACCTTGTTGGCTACGGCGCGAACAGCTACACAGGCAACAACATGATACCGGGATCAATGGGCTATTACCCGTCGGCGGTGCCCAATCCTCGTGGCTATACAATGGGCAACCCCAACGGAAGCGCTTCATCATCACCAACCTCGCCCACCCAGTACACCTATCCGCAGCATTCAATCATTGGACAATATCCATCGCAATGAGTCTCCCTCTAGAGAGGAGGTGATAGTTGCTCCTGTTCACTCAAACAGCGATCGATCAATAAACTCCCCAATTATTGCACTGTACATTATTATTATCTTTGTCTGACTTACTTCAATGAATACGGTTCATGGTCAACAATGATCAAAGTTATATTTTGAAAGGGGCTTCTCTTCACTTTATTCAATCATTCATTGTAATAATTTTGTTAACAGATAATACAACAATGGATAATATATCAGAGATTATAGGTAGATCGATATATATGCATTTGAACGATGAGTTGGATATAGTCTGCTTATCACTCTCTTGTAAAAGATGGTATTCGGTACTGAGCAATATGAAAGGGTTCACATGGTCGAAAGGTCATTACACATGTGATTGGAGCAGAGTCAACAGCAGCACAATCAGTGCTGTAAAAGAGAAAGGCTATCTTGATCATTATAGAGATCCAGAGCACTACTACTATACTCAAGACCTTGTACAATTGCCAATTCATTTGGCTTCATCAAACTCAATAACTCTACTGACACTAGGTTCAGAGTTTCATCAAGATATTGGTGTGGACATGTTGCCCAAGTCACTCAGGACACTGACTATCCACTCAGCGAGAGAGTTCACATTTCATACTGGCTCACTTCCACCCAAGCTAAGGTCACTCATACTTGGTGCATATCATCAACAAACCAATGTGTTGAGCATTATTCCTAGATCACTGCGTTTCCTAATGTTTGGTCCAGATTTCAATGGAGTGATTCCACCAGGCTCACTACCACCTAAACTTCGATCATTGTTCTTCGGCTCTAATTATGACAAAGTGATCCAACTTGGTGTCTTGCCCACAACACTTCAAACCTTGGTCTTAGGAAACCGTTTCAATCAAAAGATCATTAATGGATCTCTTCCTCTGTCACTAAGAACCATTGTATTTGGTGAAAGTTTCAACCAAAAGTTGTTGGCGGGTTGCCTTCCAGAGTCTATCACATCAATAAGCTTTGGAGAAAGCTTCAACTACGACTCTGAGTCTATATGGAACCCAGAGATACTGGAGTCATTGGTGATTGATCGCCTGGAGGACATGCTGTTGCAATCTCAGCGTGCAAGAGCATCGAAAAAATCCTCCGACTTTGCACAATCAAGCTGTGATGTTTTGTTTCCAAGCAGTCTCAAGAACTTGTCTGTCTTCACGCTGAAGCAACTCACTGATTTGGCAAATTCGACTTCATTGAGCAACTTGGATACGGTCGAAGTGCGCTGCCAGACTGCTTGGGAATTATCTCCATTGGTGAACTTACGAATCAAGACTCTGATATATGAAAGTAATCCCAATATTGTTTACTCATTGAAATACTTCAAGTTTCTGCACCTCAAAGCTCCATTTGTCGAAACCTATAGACAGTATGATTTGAGATGTAATAACATTGCCGACTGTCGATGGATTGATAACAACACTGCACTATTCCTTCACAGGGAGGGTCATGATAGATTATACTTTATAACTTATTCTCGTCCTCGTCCCATCGAACCACCAAAGAAGCAATCACGAGGAATCTTGCGATTCTTTTATAAAGAATGATCAATACAAATAAGATGACTGTTCAGAGGAATGATCAAAAGAAACTCTCTGAATTTGGAAATTTCCTTATCTAGCAATTTCAACATGGCCCAATAAGTTGGTTCTAAACAAGTGTCAAGGTAATGTTTGATTGTTTGATTGATTTTTTTATATTCACGACCTAATATTAAATAGTTGTATCTCTTAAAAGTAAGTGATTAATTTATTTTATTATTAAAGATAGAAATAAGATAAAGTTATGAATAATTATTATTTTAATATTTTTATACTTTTAATTAATATTATAGATATAGCACAAAGTGATACCATATATTTTAATGTTACTAAAGACTGTTCATTGTCTCAACAATGTAGTTTCCTAGATCCAGATAATTGGATTGGGAATGTTGTACCAACTTACAAAGATGATGCAATCATCGATTACTCATCTCTCAATTATACAACCCAACAATCAATATCAATACCTGGAGGCACTTCAATCATACTTGGGAACATATTTGTACTAGGTCCAAATGTCATTATTGAAATCAATCAATCAATCTAAATATATCAGAGTTGATACTTATGGATGCTGCTATGTCTATCAAACATGCAACAGAAATGTCAATCTCAAGTTTGAAATCCCATGGACACATCAAAGTTGATACAGTAGACTTGTTATCAATTGGTAATGGGATATATCAATAAAATTTTAGTTATTTGGAACTTCATGGAATGATTACTACTCACTTTGATAGGTTATCAATTGATTTCTTATCAATCGAGTCAACACTTGAGACATCTGTCACAATCAACTACTACAGCTCAAACAACTTCATTGGTCATTCATTGACAAGTTTAGATATGGTCACCATCAACATTCATCCTGGAGCACATCTTTCCGTGGAGAATGAAGCATCATTCTTAAACACAGCTGGCATTAATTTGATGGGACATTTGACCGTCCACAATGAGTTGTCATTCCAGGAGGCAGTGGGACTATTCATGATCCATGAGTCAGCAACGCTCATTGCCAATGATGGAACATTGAGAAGATCAATCACAATGATTACTGGAGTCTTTGCCCCGAGGAATACCTCGGTCATTGGTACTTTGAATCATCTTGGAGGATACTTGACGTTTGAAAATGCAACTGATGAGCCGTCACTTAGGGTCCAAGGTATATTCAATTCTTTTGAAGGTGCAACCATTGATATGATTGATTCCATTCATCCAAATAGTTCTCTATCAACAATATGGATCGAGGGTCAATCATCGATTCAATCCAGTTTGAATGTACAATTCATTTGTACTACACCACAACTTGGTTCCATATATAACATTCTGTCATCGACCAGTGGATCACCACCTATAGCCGGTTCATTCTCCAATGTTGACATCAAATGGAGTCATGGAACAGTTGACTCTGAAATCCTATCCAACAATAATAATTCCATCAGTGTTCAAATCACTGCAACATCATCAACTTGAATAAATAATAGAATATTTACTCTATCTTTACCAATACCATGTGTTTGGGCAACATCATCTTGTTGAACATTTGATAGAATGGTGCACATAGTTTGCCAGATGCATACGTCAGCTTTGTCTTTTCGTTATTGTTGTTGGCGCCTCCAAGTAATATGTTCATATTGTCCTGGATAAGGTTATATACATTGCTATCGGGTATATATGTTAGTGAGTCACTTGGAGCACTTTGAATGAATGATTGAGTAAACTTACCAAAGACTATTATGTTGCTCATTGATGCACTTGTGAAGTACACTCAACATGGAAATGGTTGTTGTTGAAAGGCTAGGGTAGAAGCCCTTCAATAACACTCCAGCCATCAGGTTTCCGGTCGTTATCATGAGCTCATCAATCTGGAAATATGAGTGAGTCAGTGGCTGGATCGGTCAATTCCATCGGCCTATCAATCAAACTTACCAATTTATGACAGTTAATGAGTGTATATAACTTGTAGAGTACGAGATGAATGAATTGTCCACTGGGCATACTGTTGTCATCGCCATCAATGTAGTTTCGAATCGAGTTGACAAAGGGCATGAGTACACCATTATAATCAATGGATGTGATTTGTTTCAGTCTCTTATGACATAGACGTAGATGCTTGAAGTGTGGCCACTTGCCCAAACTGTTCTTGATGTAACAGTTGGTCAGTCGTCCATATTGAGTGATCTCGTCCAGCAATGTCTTTGAAGGTATGACCACATATTGATTTGTTGACAGTTTGTCGCATAGCTTTGTTAGACCGGCCGCCATAGTGGCGACCTTCTTGGTGGGAGTGTAAAGGAGTGATCGGATGGCTGGAGTAAAGGCTGGTTCGAAAGGTTGAGCGGGCAGATGTGTCTTTGACAACAAGTCAGGTGTGATAGCCAATATAGATATCAATGTAGGTTGTTGAAATGTGTCCTGTTGAAATGTGTCCTGTTGTTGTTGTTGTTGTTGTTGTTGTTGCTCTGATTGAGTAGTCGTGGTAGTTTGTTGTTCATTGATCGTTCTTTGTTTCTTTGATGCCTGTTGTGTCTGTTGTATCTGTATTTGTTTATTGTTCTTCTGTTGCGATTGCTCGTCTTCATCATTCTCAATATCCTTCCTTTTCTTTGTTGTTGTTGTCGTTGGTGACTGTATGAGTGTTTGTTTCTTTGTTGTGCTGGGACTAGTAGCATTGATTAATGGTTTTATATGTTGTTGTTGTTGTTGTTGTTGTTTCTTTATCATATCTGTTGTTGTCGTTGTTGTAGTTGGTATCTTTGTCTTTGTCTTTGTTGTCGACGTGGTGGCTACAGCTGACTTAGTATTGCCATTACCTCCTAAAGTTGGTGTTGCTTTCTTGGTAGACATCAATCAAGATATATATTTATAACAAATAGGTTGTTGTTCAGTTCTTAACGCTAGATGTTCGGTTTTGATTAGTGTCTGTGAGACTAGTCTTTTGATTCACCCAGATCAACAAATGGAAGTTCATTTGTTTCCTTAATCACAAACAATATTTATACCAAGTCATGACTATATTTACTCTCTCTCTCTTGTATTACTACTACTCACAGATGATCAGATGACATAGATATAAACCCTGACTGTTGTTGTTGTTGCTTTTGTGGTGCTTCATTCTGACTGACTTCCACCCATTGTGGCCTCATCACACATTGCCCAATCAGGTTAATTAAACACACCTCACCTGACTTCTTGTTCCGATTCATTCATTCAAAGTAAGCCCTCYMCACTCTCTCAAGTGTACTCATTGCTCTTTCAAACCCTTAATATCCATTCACTTAAGTAGTAAACAGTAATAATAATCATACAATGATATCATTATTACTTATTGGATTCTGTGTATTCTGGTACATGGTCATCTATTGTCTACTGAGTGTATTACTCTATCACTTCAAGTTCAGGTCATCAAAGCTATTCGTATTCGATGAGATTGTAATATCAACATCGTTCAACATCAACATCACTCATTCATTCAATGATTATGTATGATCAACATGCTAACATGTAACAATCAATCAACCAAATAGGCACTACTTAAGATAATCAAAGACAATGTACAGCCTGATCATAGTCATGGCAACAGCAGTAGCAGCAGTAGTAGTGATGGTGCTACACCAAATGGTTTAACAACAAACCATTTAACACCAACGGATGGTACTATCAAGGACTTGGCCGAGACGAATAGGGTGATGGAAGCATTGGCACAAAAGTATCCTGGACATATAGTGAAGCCAGGCCTCAACTACGACCAATTCATTTGGTTCAACTATGGAGGCTCGGTGTCCAAGATCATGATAGTGCACTCATCCATCACAGAGTTGGTGGCCGTCATCAAATTCCCATTTGCCTCGAGCACGTTGTATAGTGCACCGTTGCCTCAAGAGACCTACTCATTCATCATGCGTGGCGACTGTCTGACGTGTACCGACGCCAGTACACTGGCATTGCCACGACGCCAATTCGAGCACTTCTTCATCCCAACCATGAACTCATTTGCTCTCTCCGTTCCACAGCAATGCACCATGCTCGTATACGTTCGTGGCATACTTCCCTTTGCCATCCTACGTCTGCTACTTGACTGTTTCTTCCGTTCATTAGATTTCGTTCAGTTGTTCAAGTAAGTAGTACACCAAGGTTCCCCAACGTTATTGTGATCAGGATCGATTGACTAATACCCTCATCATCCATCCATCCAACATGACAACAATCAGACTACTATGGTGCATATCGCGATACACATTGAATGAACTGATTTGGAATCAGAAGATTTGAAGTGATCATTCATTCATTCATTCAATCATTCATCATTCAATCAATCCACCAGCGCCACCTTGATCGATCACGGTCATACATTATGTACAGGTCTATAGAACTACTTTAAAAGTATATTATACAAGTCACAAGGTACCTCAATTCTTTATTGGGTTGGTTGGTTGGGTGGTGGCGATGGTTGTGGATGAATGGAGTTTAGATAGATACTCAACCATCAGGAGATGTCCTCTCTCGTAGGCTTCTTCAAGCAGTTCCGCAATTGGAACATCCATGTTGGGAAGAAGAAGATTGTCCATGAGGTATTGGAGACAGACTGCTACCTTGTATCCACGATCCATGGCTGAGGTATAGTAACTAGTCAAGTTACGTGCCCTATTGGCGAGGATCTCGACAACCTTTCTTTTTTTCTCTTTGTCCATGCGAGTTACCAAACTGACATAGGCCTCCAACATTGGAAGGTGTCCACATGCAACGTTGTGAAAGTATGTTTCAATGTAATCAGGGATGGTCAGGAGATGGACATGCGAGTGAAGGATGTAATCCACCATGTCTGTGTGTCCTTTCTCAACAGATTGGTAGAGATATGGCATGCTCCACTTCATTGTATAGTTGTCCTTGATGAATTGGAACACGTCAATGTTTCCACTATAGGTTGCTTCATTCAAAGTGAATTTATCATAACTTATGGTAGGTTTTGGTGGAGGAAGCGTACAATCTCCAGGTTGCCATGTCGAGCTGCATACTCCATTACAGGAGTAGAACTTGAGTTTGACTCATTTGTATGGGCATAGACACGGCCATACTTGTTGTGAAAGTCGCGTACTAATGATATGTCGTAGTAGCGTTCAATGATGATTTTCAGGATATTGTTATAATATTGCGTGGGTTCTTGCTCCAAGCATCCAGAGTCGATCAGTACGTGAACATTCTCAACAGAGTGAAGAGATGATAGAGCCCCAGGGCCAACACGACACCCAGTCTCTGCAAGTACTGTGAAAACATCGGGACGCCTGCGGATGAGGGCGCGCACCATCATGTCACCAAGATCCAAGGTGATTAGTTCAAAAACATCCTTGAGCAATGTAATGTCCTTGACCAAAAACAACTCTGGCATCCTCTTGAATCTGTTTGGGTCAAGATAAGTTCGTGAACCAATGAGGTTGGCCTTGATGAATTCCAATGTGTCCAGTGTCAGACCAGGTGAGAGTAGCATTTCCCAACCAAATAGGATGTTGCCGTACGATGCCAGTCGTTGAAGAAGCTCCATCGAGAATATGGAGTCGTGAATTGGACGATCTAGTAGCCATCGAAGATAATCTAATGTGTAATACAATGAGAACTGGTAATCGCAATCGCGAAGTTGGCATTTGTCCAAGATGATAAATGCAATGTCAACAAAGCCATGCTGCAGCGCCACAGCGACATGTCTGTCATTTTTGGCTGGTAGTTGATGTTCAATAGCCCATTGAACCAGTTCAAGGTCTCCATGTGTAGCTGCGGAAAAGTAGATACAGTCGCTTGGAAGATGTAGGCGATATATCCGTGCAAAGATTATGCCCTCTGGCTTTTGCAACGATTTGAGGTGCCTGTTGGTCCATTCATCGACACTTGGGAAGATCTTTTCATCGATGCATCTACGAGTGCTTTCCACTAACATCCACAGACTAAAGAAGCAGTCAAGGAGAGGTATGTTGTCCATGTGACACAACACGACGTTGGAGATGGTATTGTCGTTTTTGGTACTTCCTCGGAGTAACTCGAGGAAGACTGGGATATCGCTGCAAGTCAGTGTCTTTATCAACTTGACACTAATGTACACTGATTTGTGAAGGGGCTTGAACAGATGGCATTGCGAGTGGATTGTCTCAAGCATCTTGAAAGACTGGCAACTCGAGTACATCTTGCCAACCTCTGTTGTTTTTTGTTCTTGAGTGATCCATTGATGGCGAACTCGAGCTCGGACAGAAGCAGCTCAGCCATGTCATGTCGATCCAACCTGACAACATCATCGATGTGTTTGGCAATGACCAATGAGTTGTCGTGCATGAGATTGTTGTCTCGATTGAACTTGAACAGATGAAGAGCAACATTGATGTTGTTGACCTCGATTGCAACTTTAATCAGATGTCGAAGGTGAAGAGTGACACCTTGTGGCTTTGCCTGGACAAAGACATCAAAGTACTTCATAAACAGGTCAGTCCTGCCATATCCCAACATTGTTGACAGACATCGTTCCTTCTCAAACTGATCACCTGACATGATGTGTGTCAGTGGCACACCTGCTGCCTTCATCAACACGACATGTATCTGATGCACATGATGCATGATGATCACTCGTATCACTCTGCTTTGCAACAATCTCTTTACTAACTGATCTATCTTCCTTGTATTATTGCATTGTTGTTGTTGTATGGTTTCCAATTGTCAACCCAACGATGTCTGCAGTCTGCTCCTCTTCAAGTACCATTATCTATCTACAATAACTAAATTATGATTATCAACAACTGATTTGATTGATCAAGGGAATCCCGATGCTCATTTGTCGTGGCCAACAAGTTTGAAGAAAAGTAATTGTGCATCAAACATATCCCAAGGTACATGTAACGATCAAACAAATACAATAACTTGTAGCTGTATTATTAATTGATGTATTAATGCAGCCACCAGGCAGCTTTCTTTGATGTCATCATTGGGGTTGTCTTGTTTGAATGAATGAATGATTGAATGCCATTATGATACAATGAAGGAGAAGGTGCCATGTGATGTCCACACCTTAACATAGATGGATGCGTTGAACTCGATGACCTGTTTGTGTGTATATTTATATATGTATGTATTAGACAAGCACAACAATAAGTTATGTTGGTCTTCTTCCCCAGCTGATGATGTAGTAGAGTAGTAGGAATACAAATACAACAAAGAGGATCAGATACATCATGTGTCGACTGGTGGCCGTCTGTGCAAGGTGTGTCAACTTCTTCATGGTGTTGGACAACAATGCTTGTGCATTCGACAAATCGCCATTCAAGTCATCCAGCAATGAGTTACTCTCGCGAACCTGTGACTCTATATCTATGCTTATCTGAATGGCATCGCATTAGTAACAACGTTGGCGATCGCGTTGTTGAGTCAGTCCACATACTCTTTTCAGAACCTCTGTCTTCTCTTTAAGCATTTGACCTTGTTCATCATTGCGTTGTTCGACCAACTGTTCTGAATTGAAGCTGTTTGGTGATGATCTATTCATACTATTGTTATCATCCAATCCCAATACATTCCTAGTCGATCGACTATTTATATTTGTATTGCTATTGATTCATTGATTCATTGAATGATTGATTGATTAGCGTCCGCAATCATTTAAACTGGAATGATCCAGATAACAATAACTTACAACCTATCCATGTCCCTCTTCATATCTTCCAACCAACTAAATGTTTGTTGTTATATATCTATGTACTTAATGAATGAATGATTGAATGAATGAATGAATGAGCGAGATGAAGGGGCAAGCAAGACATTATTTGTTCCAAGTGTGTGTGTGTGGTGCAACGTCAACTTGAATGACTCATCCTCAATAATGCACGAGGACGACGATGAAGTGGAGGAGAGACAAGTCTAGCCTGACTCTGACCATAATTCAAAGAATATCTTCTTTAATCAATAAGTAGTAATAGTTATTGTTGTTGTTTGATATCGCATATATATATATACTAGTTCGTTCGTTCACATCTTTTATTATTGTTGTTGCTTCTTTGACGAGTCTTTTGCTCTCTTCAAAGCCATCTTTCCACTTCCCTTCTTAACCTTGACCTTGCCTCTGTCCTCACGTCTCTCTGTACGGTCGGCCTTGAACCAGCCCTTGTCATTATTGTTGCCAATCATCTCGAGTGACAGGTCCATCTCTGGGTAGTAGTTGTCCAGATACTGTCCCTTCAGTGGCTTGCGCAGATACTTGAGACCCAAGTTGATGCTGCCCTCTGGTCTGAACCCAAAGATCTTGAGTCCAGCCTGATAAGTGCTCATCAGTGGTCTTGATAAGAGCGGTGTTGCAGACATGATTGTCCTACTTTGTCGTGTTGTTGTTCTGTTTCTGTATCGCGAGCTATATAATATTCAACATTGTCGATTGATCAAGTTTGATGTATTAGTACTTCATTCATTCGCGTTCATTCGTTCGTTCATTCATTCGTTCGTTCGATCAATCATATGTAATGACACTGTGCACTGTAGACGTACCTCTTATCACGATAACAAACTATACAAATACACTAATACACTAATTATATGATTGAGTGGAGGAGAATGACGAAGTTTATGCGTTTCTCTTCACTTTGTCACTTTTTTGAGAGTTTGGTCGTTTTGTGTACGATCAATCCAAGCTTTTGTGTGATTGAGGATGGATAGTGATCAGACTGATGGAGATGGAATAAAATGGTATAAGAAGACAGGTCCCCTGGGTATGTGCATTATCTATTCCAGACATTTAAGTTTTGTAGGATACGTTTGTTTGGTTGCTGTAAGAGGACCTCAAGATGGTCAATCATCCAATGATTGTAATTGAACAAAAACTCCATAACCTCCTGGATTGGTTATGGTGATGTCCAAGGTGCCCCTTGGGTTGGGTAGGTAGGTACTCCCACGATCATCAATCATATTGTATCCATTCGATCAATCATTCAATCAATCCAACTTTCATTCATAAAAGTATGTCAATGGAACATTTGAAACTGGATGCATTGAATTATTTACATGATTGATGGACATGTGTATCTATCCATCCATCATTAATCATCATCGTTTATCTGTATCTGTACTATTACTACTATTTTGAAGATGTTGTTGTTGTCGTCGCTGTTGGTGTTGTTGTTGATGTGCCTGCATATTTGGATCGACAGTGTATAGACCACCACCAGCAGACTGTTGAGTGATCATACGTTCCAACTCTTCGATGTCCTCCTGGTCCAGATCCAACTCGCCCGTCCTCTTATTCTTAAAGATCATCTTTAGTAGACTTTCAAACTTCATGCCTGCCACCTCATCAAATGCCTCTGATGTCTTCTTGTCTGCTGCGTCTGTCGAGTTCATATTGTTTAGATTCAAAGTAGAGTTTGAATTGATATCCTCATCCTCATCATCCTCCAATAATATATTCCTTATCTCTTTAGGCTTTGGTACATCATGTTCAACTCTTTGATTGATTGATTGATCGAGGTCAGTATGTGTGTATGTATCACAACCTTCTTCATCACTCGGTAACATACATATAATCAATCTCCTCCTTTGTCAGTACTATTGCATCTGGCTGCTTAGGTGGACGTCTCGGGGTCATGAAGTTACTACCTCGCGGCTTAAATGTAGGCATGACAATCGGATATGTCACATGACTCTGTTGTTGTTGTTGTGATGATGATTGATTGTTGGGTATACGTTGTTGTTGTTGTTGTTTGTTATCTCTACCATTATCATCATCATCGTCGTCATCTTCAAAGATATTCTTTCTCCCTGATGTTGATGACATTGATCTACTATGAATGATCACCATCGGTGATATGATACTCCTAACCCTCTGACGAACAGAGAACATACGAGAACCTGTCAATGCTATGTTCATCATCCTATACGTCTATGTTATGTATCTGTATCTGTATCTGTATATCAATCAAACAATCAAAACACGTGCCTCTTTATTGACTTTGACACAACTTTGGTGTCTCTCTTTTTGGTTCAATCTTTGAAATACTTGTACATATACACATACAAACATATACATACATAATGTCTAATAATACATCTTCAATACCCTCTAAAGATGATAAGAATAATAATAATATATTAGATTTACAACCTACTCCAAAGAAGAAATATGTTATAATGGCCAAGCCTACATATGCAATGAGTGCAGTATTCTTTGGTACCTTTGCCTATTACACTTCCAGACGTATGCCATTAATGGCAAAGGTATCACTGATCTCATCGGGATTGTTCCTGACCTCAGGGTAAGTGGTCCTATTCACTCCCTCTTGCGCCTGTCCACTGCACCTCGCTCACTCACTCACTCAATCAATCAATCTTACTCAATAACGCAATCAACAGACTGCTGATAGACAATAGCTATACGAACACAGGCGCATTCTTGGCAGGTGGACTGTCGGCTGCATTGTCCGCTTCAACATGGGCAAGTGCACTCAAACATGGAAAGATGTTCCCATTGGTGTTGGGCACATTGACAGTGTCCTCAATGGCATATCATGGCTTCTTCTCGTTGTACAATTCATTGGATGAGGTCGAAGAGATGATAAAACGACATGACAACCATGTTAGGATGATAAAGCAAGAAGAGGAACTGAAGAAACAGCAGAGTAACTGATAGCCGACAGATAGATAGTATAGATAGGATGTGGAATACAGTGTGTTGTTCTCATTTAATACAAGTTGACATTGCTCGACCATTACATTCATTCGTTGGACTGAATTGATCGATTATGTGTGCATGATGGCACCACCTCCAGCGAAACCAAAGCCCTTTGGACCAAAGTTCTTGCCATAGCATGCCTTGCAGTATGGCTTTGAGTCATTCTCGCACAGATTGGTTGAGTCCAATGACTTCTTGCATGTTACACAGACCAAACAAGTCCTATTCATTCGAAACGTAGTTGTTGATTGGAATATGATTGATGGTGTGAGTTCCAATTCTTCTATAATCTCTCTCGCTATGTTGATCCTTGACCTCTTATCATAATCCTGTCATCTAACTCTGTTTGTATCTATCCCTCTCACTCTCCCTATGCCTCCCTCTCCCTCTCCTTCTCTCACAACAAGTTGACAGCCGACCATTGAACACATACTTGTGGTAATCGTTGCCACCTGGACCCAATGCCTTCTCAGCGGCATAGACAGACTTTGTACAAATTGGACACTTTGGTGCCCCTCCAAACTTTGACATATCTTAATATATATATATATAAATAAGTAATGAATATCTGATTGATTGTATATGAATGGATGAATAATGAATGAGATTGAATGGGTTGGGGTATGGTCCATCTTGTTGTTCACACACTGTTTCATTAAATTTTATTTGTTAGTTTCAGATATTTGAACAGTTGGGTCACCCTTCAAGCCATCCACTTTTCCATTGACAACCCAATGATGATTGTTATTAGTTATTACATTAGTTGTGGTATTAGTATAATAATACATAGTTATTTAGTTATACATATGTATTAATGATATCAACAAATCAATCAATCAATCAATCACATTAAACTGCGCAGACCATGTTTGATTGGTTGACTCTTGTGTTATGACAACAATGGAGAGAGAGAAGGAGAATATTGGAGATCTAAATCCAACATAAAAGACATGCAACACATTCAGAGAATGGTACTTCTTACATGTTTGTTGTGATTGGGTGCTTGTTGTAATGTAAATGTAGATGAACAAGAGAGGTAGATAGTTAAATGTAGAGTGCACATACTACAACACAGAATCAAAGTAATAATAACAGATAGAGCTCAGAGTCAGCTGACAACCAGGATCGCTCCCAGTGGGCAAAATCCTCATTATGGATTGGAACCTCCCCCCCTTTGTCCCAAGCAACACTGTGGCAATGATGACTTGTGTGCATCAATGGTCATGTGATTAAAAGTCTCCCGATTGTGGATCGATGTCTGCCCGCCCACAAACAACTTCAATTACTGCCGATGTGTAGATTGGACTCGACCCCCTGTGCAGCCTACTACACTGATCAGAACTTGTGTGTGGTGTAAAGTTGATCAATTATGAATGCCCATTGCTATCGTGTCCCTTGCTTCCCTGCTAGGTTGCTTGATTGTGACAACAATGTTGGCAACACCAACAAGTATAAAGTTAGTCCAGACTCTGACAAACAACTATATCCAATCAATCAATTAATCAATCAATCATATAATCATGATTCAAACAGAAACTGCACCAAGATACACCGTCTACAGGACACCTGCCTTCAGAAGCGTGGCCGCTGAACCATCTCATGCCAAATTGTTGCTAAAGTCAATGCCCCCAGCAGCAGCCCCTTCAGCCAACAACATTGTTATGATGAACAACAAGCCAAATGAGGTGATGCCAGAGTACTACATTAGCGCCTCACTTCCAGTGGCCTCCCAGGGAGTCGTCCGCATCAAGATGACCAACCCCATGTCCAAGTTCCGCATCTACATCAACTCCAAATCCGAGAGTTCAGCCGGCGTCACACCACTCTACTGTCTCGAGGTCAATGAGACTTCGGTCATCTTGCTCAACCACAACAACGATGCGCTCACTAGTGTCCTGGCTAGCACCAGCGACCGTAAGGCCGTTCGCGAGAAGAACAACGACGTCTACTACTGGCTGTCCCTCGACAAGAAGAACAGCGTCCTCAAGTATGGAAAGGGAGAGGCCACCCAAGCACTAACACTGCTCCGTTATGATGTGCCGGTCGGCGCCTTCCTCCCCGACCTCAAGTACGTCGGTTTGTCTGTGAGCGACACAAAGATTATGACCAAGGTCCTGATCTACGAGCTGCCCGTGACCTTTCAACTGCCACCCAATGTGATCTCCTCTGACCTCGTCACCCTGGACGACATTGAGAACGGACTTATCACGACCATTGGCAACCTGCCAACCGAGTGCCAAATGCTCTACTCAGTGGTCGCCGGCCCAAATGTCGTCCTCCAAAATGACATCGCCACAGCCATCCAACTCTCGTTGAAATCAGGTGAGCTGTCCAAGTTCTTGGTGAAGAAGGCACAGGATCACAAGTGCAAGCTGACCGAGACATACATCCGTGTCACCTTGGGCATGGACCAGGGATACAGCCCGGGCATCCCATTCGTTCTGGAGCTCTGGCCAACTGGACACAACTCGCCAATCCATCAGCACTCTGGTGCGTTCGCAGTGATCAAGGTGTTGCATGGATCGATCAACTGCACCTACTACTCCGACCTCAATCCGGCGATCACCACGCCCTACCTGGACTGCAACTTCCCGACTGGTGGCGTGACCTACCTCACACCATCCCTCTACCAGACTCACATGCTCAAGAACAAATCAACCACCGACTTCTGTGCCACCATCCAATGTTACCGTTATGCTTCAGATGATACGTATGTAGGAACCGCTCCCAACCCATGGAGGAATGGAATACTAACACCTACCTCACTACAGCACTCACTATGAATACTTTGACTACTTGGATGATAACAACAAGAGAAGCAGGTTTGCACCATCCACAGACTTCACTTATACTGAGCTGAAGAATTTGCTCAAGAAGGAGGGTCTTCTCAAGAAGATGAAGTAATTGTGTGGCCATGGATCATCACAACCCATCCCAATCGCAATCGATCAATCAATCATTCATTCATTCAAACTCAATTTCCAAACTAAATAATTAAAGTGATGATCATGATCATTTAATTACACACCATCACGTCCATTACTTTAATCAAATAATTCAAGTATGTGCATGTATTAGTATAATAATACTACCATATTGGGTAACGAACAAAGACGTTGGCCTCGATCTACGTAGATTTAACATTGTCTCCCCATCATTGACAAGAGTCTTGAATGACACACACTAACAACGATTGATTCGGATTGATAGATGGTGAGTATTAATGTTGTTGAACACAATCACCTAATGTGTTTGAAGGAGGAAGAGGGAACAGGAGAATAACACATTCATACACTCATACTCAAAGAGAGAGAGAGAGAGTAGGTAATGGAGATACACTGGATTGCCTGCGAACAACAAACAATCAATCAATCAAACTGCCTGCGAACCACATCCTAGTCACTCGGAGCTCTCCAATAAGGAAGGGTCACAATGAACCGTATTAGGAAAGAGTGTAGACAGGATGTGGTAACAACGGGCACACACTCCGATGCATTATCATTAGTTATAAGTGGTCCGTGTTATGGTAAGTTGTGTGTGTGTGTGATAAACACTGTTCGATCAGCTGATCATTCACACTCATTCACTCACTCTCAACAACACACACTCACACACGCTCACTAACACATGATCAATCAACCAGCATCCAGGGGATCTAGGACTGTCTGTCACATGGACGTAGGGATAGGATTGGATTGGATGGGATTTGATTGGATAGGGTAGGGATTTGGCGAGTGTTATCGCATTCTTGATTAGAGTGGGTATTGATCAAGAATGGTGTTTGTGTATCATGTCTCCAGTACCAAGATATCCATTCTTAAACAATTTGTAATCAATCATCATATGACCTTCAATCACTCTCACTCTCTTTCTTTCAATCTTTGTTATATTAATAGTCACACACACACACATATACGTTCAACTCAACTCTACTATACTCACACACTGACTCCTCCATTCTTGATCAACAGTGATTACAATCAAGAGAAGTGATCTTATTAATGACGCTGTCCTGAATGTGTGCCAGGGTGTGATGTCTTCAGACCACATTGCCGCCAATCCATCCATCATCATTGACCCTACCATCACCAACATTACCAAGACAGTGATTCATACATCTCCATATCCAATTCCAATCAATCAATCAATCAATTTATATATTTATATATTAACCAAATATATATATCCTTTTAAATAATCTACCTTACATATTTTTTAATATATAATATATAATAATACAATACAATTAATAATAATAATATATATAATTATTTAATTAATTAGTTAATTTAGAATGAATGCAACATTATCAAATTATCACCAGGATAATTTCCTAAATAATGTTATATTTAAATTGAAGAAGAGACAATCCAATCATTTGAATGATCATCACAATCATAACTCATCAAACTCGACGACAACAGATGACAGACTTAATCATTATGAACAGTTAGTGAGGGAGAAAGAGCGAGAGATACAATTATTAAAGAATCAAGTCGGTCAATTAAAGTTGGACAACAACAAGATGCTGATACACAAGGTCATTATGGAGTCACCTCTGGAATCAATCACCAATTCACTGTCCGAGCTTATCTCGGATCAATCACTCAATGCCACCAACCCAACACTCAAGAAAGAGTTGGAAAACATCCTCATTCAAATATCATCCAACAATGACCTCTACGGTCCATCAGCCAATCAAATAAGTAATCAAGTTGATCTCAATCCAGTAAGTATTTAATTATTATTTATATTCCAAAAATATATACTAATTTGTTTGATCAATCTATAGATTGCTAGATCACTTTTAAAGACATATAGTAATAATGACTTGATGGTACATAAGACTTCGAATCATTGTACATTGTTCAATTTGAATAAGGAGATTGAACATCTGAAAGTTTGGGGATATGACCCATTCAATCATTCTGATGAACAGTTGATATCAATGTTACAATCAATGTTTATGTATTATCAGATGCCAGAGAAGTTGAAGATATCCGATATCAAGTTGAATCAATTTATTATACATGTTAGACAACTATATCACAGCCATTCATATCACAACTTTTATCATGCATTCGATGTCACTCAGACAATATTCACATACCTCACTACCTTTGGATTTGGCAAGCATCTCACTCATCTGGACATCATCGCGCTGCTGCTGAGCGGACTGTGCCACGACCTCAATCATCCCGGCTACAACAACGCATTCTTAGTCAATACATTCGACCCACTGGCCATCCAGTACAACGACAAGTCAGTTTTGGAGAACCATCACATTCAGCTGATGTGGACCCTGTTGGACCAGTTCCAATTCCTCAAGAACTTGAAGTGGGACGAGAAGAAGGAGTTCCGCACATCAATCATCAACTCGATCATCGCCACAGATATGTCCCTGCACTTTCCCCTGGTGACCAAGCTGAAACAAAAGGTCACCGAGCAGAAGATGAACCAGTTCAAGTACATCAACAGCACTTCTCAAGATCGCCAGTTCCTCATGGAGCTGATCCTGCACGCGGCCGACATCTCCAACATTGCCAAACCATGGGATATCTCAAAGTTGTGGTGCGAGCGCATTGGACACGAGAGCTTCCTGCAGGGCAAGAAGGAGGTGGAGCTGGGCATCCCCACGACCGACTGGATGGACGAGTCCAAGACCACCGTAGCCAAGAACTCCCTCAACTTTATGATATACATTGGTGAGCCATTCTTTAGTCAAATGGTTGAGTTGTTCCCACAGACCAAGAGTTGTCTTGATCATCTCCAAGAGAACATTAGAACATGGAACAATATATCAAACCTCGAAACGACTAAATAAAAATATATTTCTAATAATATAAAATAATAATATAATTAATTGATGGGTTGGTTGATAGAACAGGTCTCTGACTAATTGTTCTTCACGATGTTGGTTGCTGTGATGAGACCTTGTTGGACTTAATATACATAATAGTTAATAAAGTTTAATTAAATTGATCAATAGAATAATTATGGTCTATTTCTTTCTGGAATAATACTGTTTTTTTTGGAACGATCAATGTGATCTCACACTCAATCAATCAATAAATCTCAGAGTTTTGGGAATAAAAGAGACAGACAAAGTTGATTAAAGAAGAAGTTTACTTCGTACTCCTTGTTGACTGGCTGTAAATGTACACTTGGTTGGTGAATGGTTGATTGAATGATTGGATGATTGAGGGTTGCTTGTTGATAGTCGTGATCACAAAGTCATCTCTGAATATTTCATATCGTATTAGACATGGTTTGATACTCATTGATGATGTTTGTTGTCCAAGGTGATCAATCAAGTTTGGTTAGGTTGGATGAATATTGCTGGAGGGGACATGACCCTTGTATCGCTTGGAGACAGACAAAAAAGGTTTGTCCTTTTGTTATCAGATCTGACCGGGGTCATGCCAGTTGAGGAGTAGAGAGTAGGAGAGTAGTATATAGTTGCGGAGGGAGGGGAGTTGAGTTGAATGCCAGCTGCCTAGAGTGTTGACTGCTGCCGTGACGATGTCTTGATGGTTGTGTGGATTGTTTGAACAAACGAACGAACGAACGATATAAGGATGATGATACTTGTTTTAAAGGATGATACATGACTTTTTCTTGGTTGTATGTGTCATTTCCTGGTTCTCTGGATTGGTGGACCACTTCTTGATCTCGCGAACCAGCGTGAAGAAGGCCTCCTCGACATTGACACGTGACTTTGCACTGCTCTCCAAGAATGGCGCTCCAAAGCTCTTGGACAACTCCTTGCCCTCCAGCGTGCTGACCTTGCGCTCCTTATCTGGCAGATCGACCTTGTTACCAATGATCACCATTGGATATGTCGACAAATCCTTAACTCGCAGAATCTGATCCCTAAACGATGTCACTGCTTCAAAGCTCGGTCTCGAGGCAATGCTATAAACGATCAAGAATCCTCTTCCAGAGCGAATATATTGATCTCTCATCGCTGAGTACTCTTCCTACATATTGTTTGATTGATTGATTGAGTGAGTGGAATGATTCCATGATTGACTGATTGAGTGTGTTTGAGTGGTGGAATGATTGAATGATGGAATGATTCCATGATTGATGTGATCGAGTGATCGATGTGATTGAGTGATCAAGTGATCGTATTCATACCTGACCGGCAGTATCTAGGATATCGAGCATGTAGACTTCTTCATCGATGACCACTTGCTTGCGGTAAGAGTTCTCAATGGTTGGATCATACTCGGCAATGAACTGATTCTGTGTCAATTGAATGGTGAGTGCTGACTTGCCAACACCTCCATCTCCAACAATAACCAACTTTAATAGCTTTGACATCTTCTTATCTTATAATTATATAATATTCCTTGTTTTCCTTAAGTCCAACTAATCACTATTTTTGATTGGATTGATTGATTGGTTGAGTGGAGTGAGATTGGTAAGTGATTGAACAGGATTGGTAACACAATATATGTTTGATTGATTGGACATTAACACATCACATGGATCGACACATACATATATATATGTATATATACAGATAGATAGAGACAGATAGATAGATAGATAGACAGACAGACAGATAGATAGACAGTCTAAATATGTTTAATGAGTATAAATGGTAGTGATGGTGATGTGTGATGGTTGGATGGATGGTCCATACGATCAATCATGCATGTGGTGTGATTGCACACGATCACCTGATCACACGATCACACGGCTCTCTCCAGGTCACTCTCCCTAACTAAACACATTCATTCATTCAATCAATCAATCATCACTCTTCCAAACAAAGTGATCATGAATGAACCTTATTATTAATGTGTGTGAGTGAGTGTGATGTGGGGATTGGTGGATGTGATTGGGTGATTGAGTGATTGATTGATGAGTTGAGGGGAGTGAGTGATTGAGTGAGGGATTGAGTGATGAGTGTTTGATCAAATCGATTTACTTGAACAACTAACTACTGGATGGAATGATGGTTGGGATGATCATGAATGAGTGTAATGTCTTGTTATGATTGGTCGATTGATTGTTTGATTGATTGATTGATTGATGAGATGGTGATGTTCAATGACCTACATAAATATTATGTTTGATTATTTGTTACTGTGTTTCTGTTTGTTGTTGAGCTGCTTAAAGAATGAATGATTACTAACTAATTGAGTATAGTTACCTTGGTTTGAAGATGATGAAGACAGACAAGACTTGAGCTGTTGATGTTGTTTGTTGATGCTGTTGAGTTGACCCCAAAGGTCCAATGCGCCCCCAAAACAGGGCACCAAGCTGTTTTCCGAAGCCCATCAGCAGAGGAGTAGATTATCAAGCTTACGAGACAGACGATGAACCACCCCACCACGTTCAAGACAGTTGAGACGACACTGAACAAAGTTAGCAGAACCCTTTTCTGCACTATTTTGACATTGGTCAAAACGCTGAGACCAAAAATAGGTCCACAAGACCTCTTAAGTGTTTGAGTGTGAATGGTACTGATCACAAAGACCATCAATCAAAGATCTATCCTGGTTGTACAACGGATGGAAACATTCAAGAGAGAAGGCGAGAGGTTTGTGACGCCAACAGTTGAAACAGCGTCCATTGAAGGACGATGAAGTGACATGCTTGTCCAAGACATGACCATGTTTGATTGATTGACTGGATTGAAACGATGTTATTGGATCAATCATTCTTTAGATACTTTCGAATCAATCTTGGTTTCAATGTAAACTTGTAGAGTAGTGCAGCAGCCAACAAGCTAAAGATGAGCGTGGACAGGAACACAAAGACCATGGGCACATAGCCCGATGACAATAGCTTCCATGAACGACCTTCCTCATCATCCGGGTTGTACGAGGTGAGCTCCTCGAACGATGTGCCACGGAACCATTTGATGTGACCGTGGAATGAGATCACAGACTTGGTGCGGATGTCGAGATGTCTGTCTTTGATCGGGTATATGGACACGGCGCTGATCAGTCCTTCGTCGGCGTGGAACACCACATTGATATGATTGGCCACGTCCAGATGATCGGCCTGTTCAATGCCCCACACGGGGATCTGCAGTGGATAGTATAAATTGATTGTCTCGTCTGTCGACATTGCCACGCGGCATTCCCATGCCTGTTCCTGTCTTGATATATTGACCAAATGTCTATAGAACTCATCAGTGTCCACAACTACGCCACAATGTAAGAACGTATCCCTTCCATAAAAGAATGTTAACTCTTCGTGATTCTGAACAATAATGTTGATGTGATTGATTGATCGAGTCCATTGATTGATGAGCGGTGAGTGAGTCATCCATTAGTCAAGCAATATTAACTAACGTAGTGATTGATCACATAATAACGTACATCTATACAAACTGGACCTTTTCCCCAGTCACCTTTACTATTCCTACATTCAAGTTTGATTGGATCACCTAAATTATAAGCTACATTGTTCAATCAATCAATTGAGTTGAATTAGTATCAATGTATGACCATCATTAATCAATCAAATGACATACGCCTTAGATCATGTGCAAGAGATATTGAGACTAATAAAGTTATCAGTAATAACAATGTTATTGATCGACTGATGTATCTCTGAATGTTATAGTAGTTGTTGATCATTCTCAAAGATAATATATATATAAGATATAATGTCGAATGATTGACTGACTGAATGAAGAGGTGTTGATGTTCAACTTTCAAAGCAAGAGCAGGATGCTTTCACATTTTACAAAACAACGACAAAAATTGGTATCGATTCTGACCTTCCTGCTCTTGCTTTGAAAGTCATATGCGAATGAGTCACATCTTCGCGCACACACACAAACATGCAACAACAACACAATGATACAATGAAGATAGATCAGTTACTAAAGACAGTGTTGCAAAGCAGAGTGATACGATTGAATGTCATGCATCATGTGCATCAGATACATGTCGTGTTGATGAGGGCAGCAGGTGTGCCACTGACACACATCATGTCAGGTGAACAGTTTGAGAAGGAGCGATGTCTGTCAACAATGTTGCGATATGGCAGGACTGACCTGTTCATGAAGTACTTTGATGTCTTTGTCCAGGCACATCCTCATGGTAACACTCCTTACCTTGGTCATCTTCTTAAAGTGGCAATCAACACCAACAACTTCAATGTGGTGCGACATCTGTTCAAGTTCAACCGAGACAACAATCTCATTCGCGACACCTTATTGGTCATTTGCAAACAGATCAAAGATCTAGTCACTCTGGATCGACATGATATATTACACCTTATACTGTCCGAACTCGAGTTCATCAACAATAACAGACAACTCGACGTCTGGAGCAGAAAGGTTGACAACGTCAATGAATTCGAGCCTATCTCTGTTGTCCGTATGTACTCGGGGTGCCGGTCGTTCAAGATGCTTCAAACAATACGCTCGCAATGCCACCTGTTCAAACCCCAGAACGAACCCGTGCAGGCTCGTGATCAGTTGGTTGGGGCACTGACATGCGACGAACTCCCAGACTTCCTCGAGCTTCTCGGCGGCCCAGTACCCATCTTCAGCGTGGACATCGCCTTTTACAATATCATGATGGATCACATGAACAACATACCTCTCCTTGACTGCTTCTTTAGTCATGAGACGATCGTTGGAAGAACTAGCAAATATCTCAAAGATGCCTTTTACTACTCATTTGACAGGAAGACCGAGTTCTTGAACTCACTGATGACACCAGATGGCCTATTCTTTGCAAAACGATATCGCCAACACCTTCCAGGTGACTTCATCTATTTGACCGCAGCCAGTCATGGAGACGTTGAGCTCACACAATGGGCCATTGAACATCAAATACCAGCCACCTACCAAAACCATGTCGGATTGGCGCTACAGCACGGCTTTGTCGACGTAGCATTTGTTATCCTTGACAAATGTCCATTGGTCTCTCCAAAGGGCGATGGCGATGACGTTGATGATGGTGAGTCTACTGCTGCCGACGACAAGAAACGTCCACTCTGGCTAATTGATCATACAATTGACGAATCAATTCTTTCAATTGAACTGCTCAGACGCCTGACATCGTACGACAACATCCAATATGGACATGGCATACTGTTCTCACCTGGTCTGACACTGGATACATTCGAATTCATCAAGACCAAGTTCTTTGATTCACAACTTGATGAATATCAACACGTGTTGAGGGAGCCAAAGGTGATGCTAATCAAGGACATTAGACTGATCAGGGTACTATTGGAACGAAACAAACAAAAACTCGATCAAGTGGTGGCCAACGCCATAATTAGCAATCGTCACGACGTTCTCGCAGTACTTGCAGAGACTGGACGTCGTGTTGGTCTTCAAGAGATGGTATATCTTGGCACTGCGGAACAAGCTCGAGTTCTGCTCGACTCTGGATGTTTGGCGCCAACCACCAATCATCATACCAATCCCTTGACGGTCATAATTCAACGCTTCAATGACATATCATTGGTTCGCGACTTTTACAACATGTTTGGCAATGTCCAATTTCCATCATCTGAGGGTCCGATGATTGAAGCAGCTCAACACGGCAACTTGGAGATTGCTCGCTTCCTTCAAGAACACCAACCAGATATTTGCCATAGAACAGCATTGGAAAGAGCAGCCATCAACGGACATATGGAGATGTTCAAATTCATCGTTGAAAACTACAAAGCAGAGTGGATCATGTCAGATCTCTACAAAGCAGTTGAGAATGGTCACACGGACATGGTGGACTACATCATTCAATCGCATGTCCATCGCCTATCCCTTCCTCATATCAGAAGCCAACTCTTTAAATACATTGCATGTGGACACCTTCCAATGTTGGAGGCCTATGTCGGTATTATAAATAGAATGGACAAAGAGGATAAAAGACAAGTTATCTATAGTCTCACGGTACATGCCAAAAGTCACTTGCCTGGGTGCTGTGCCTCAGCCATGGATCGTGGATACAAGGCAGCAGTCTGTCTCCAATACTTCATGGACCATCTTCTTCTTCCCAACATGGATGTTACGATGGCAAGACTGTTTGAAGAAGCCTACGAGAGAGGACATCTCCTGATGGTTGAGTATCTAAGATCTATTTAAACCAACTCCACCTTATAGGTAACTCATTATTCCACTCAATCAATCAATCAATAATCCAGGAATCATTGGAGTGAGTATAATTAATAAAATAAAATGTATTTTATTTATTTTAATACTAATAACAATAATAAAATTTATATATAAAGTTTAGGTATATATATCCACAATTAATTATTTATTAATAATAATATTATTAAAATGACTAATCTGGAAGGAATATATTGTTTAAACACACATTGTTTTGAGTTCCCTGGTCATTCTTACAAATATCCACACACACACAAACAAATACATATACATATACATATACATATAATAAGTAGTTACCTTATACTAAATATTATATTATAACCCTTATTATTATTTGATTATTGTCTATACCTATTCAAACTAAATATACCTATAATATAGTTTAGTGAATAGGTTTAAATAGACTTGATAATCAATCAAGTAAACAACAAGCAACAAAATTTACACTCCAATAAGCCTTATCGACCATTATATACATCAGCGGCACCAGCCACCGAATCACTGTCGACTATTATGTCACCAATTGCAATTAATCAATATCCCATGATCACGCCCTCATCGTCAGCAATCGATCCCCAGACTCAGGCACAAGCTGCCAACCATGCAGACAACAGAGACGAGGGTGGAGGAGCAGGAACCGACCTCATCATTATCAAGAATGAAGTTGTCAACATCCTCACCACAGTGATTCAAACAACAAAGTGTGCTGATGCCGCTGATGTATTGGCGTCCCTCGCCATCCAATCTCCTGACCATACCGACGAGGAGTCATTTGATGGCCTCTCATCCTCATCCGAGGAGTCCGATGCCAATGTATCAAGTGATGATGACAACACCGTTCCATCATCATCCAGGAAGACCGATTATGTCCCACTGCGTGTATCCAACATTGTCAAGACTCTTGACCTCTCCACCGGAATTGGTCTATCAAGCTTCAAGATCACTCACCTCGTTGGAAGAGGTGGCTTTGGAAAGGTGCACCAGGTCATCAAGAACGATGATAACATGGTCTATGCACTCAAGACCATCAGAAAGGATCATATCATCAGGACCAACAGTGTAATGAACACTCTATCCGAGAAGGATATACTCAAGAGAGTCAAGCATCCATTCATTGTCAAGCTTCACTATGCCTTTCAAGATGAGAAGAGACTCTATCTTGTAATGGACTTTGTTAATGGGTATGTTTGTTTGATATCATTGTCATCCAATCCAGCACATTCTAATACATCAATCAATCATATAGTGGACAACTATTCTATCACCTACTTCGAGAGTCAATGTTCTCAGAGGACCAAATGAAGTTCTATGCTGCAGAGTTGATCCTCGCCATTGAGCATCTCCATGGATTGAACATGTATGTATTGTGACATCTCACAGCCTCAGACTCCTTCACTAGCTAATACCTCCAATCCATATATTAGTATCCATCGCGATTTGAAGCCAGAGAACATACTATTGGACTCTGAGGGACATATCGTCCTAACTGACTTTGGCTTGGCAAAGGAGGAGGTTAGAGATGAGTTCTCGGCAGGATCATTCTGCGGCACACTTGACTATATGGCCCCAGAGATGCTCCAGCGCAAGGCATATGGCAAGGCTGTAGATTGGTGGGCACTGGGCGTGCTCCTCTACGACATGATCGTTGGCAAGCTGCCATTCTGCTCGCAGCCCAACCACCCGCTCCAGGACCGCATCATCAACGAGAAGGTCAAGTTTCCCAAGTTCGTCTCGCCCCATGCTCGATCCTTCCTCACGGCCTTGTTGACCAAGGATCCAAAGAAGCGACTGGGCACCGTGGGTGGCGCTCAGAAGATCAAGCAGCATGCCTTCTTCAAGAACATCCAATGGAGGAAGCTGGAGGCACGCCAGTGTGCCGTGCCATTGGTGCCAAAGACCACTGGCATCTCTGACATCAGCAACTTTGATGTTGAGCATCTCGCCAAGTACGCCCAGGACGATGCCAAACTGAGCACATCCGCGCAGCTCAGCACCTCCCAGCAGGCATTCTTCCAGGGCTTTAGCTATTTCGGTGGAGGTGCTGGCTCGTCATCTTCATCACCGATCACCTGACTCCTAAGCCAACCAGTTGTATTCATGACCACTACTACTGATGATACAACCGGTTGGCAGCTACTAAGTCATCATCCACTGTCTTTGGTTTGTTGTTATTGACAATATCAACAACATCCAGAGGTGGTTGGTGCATATCTAACCCGAACCCTAATAACTAGTTTATTATTAATATTAATAATAAACAATCAATCATCACAGTGATGTCAATTACTATACATGTATGTATTCACTCGAGTTGAAGTTTATGTTATTCATTCGATCAAAGGCAAAGTGCCAACGTGTGTACCCTCTCAATACTTTGCAGCTACCAGACCACCAACTACTCGCCACGGCAAAAAAACCCTCACACAGACAAAACTGAATGACCTTATCCAACCCAAGGGTTCCACTCACAACCACACACATTATCGTCACTTTCAATTCTTCATTCACACTTATTGTGTGCTAAAGCTTACCCTACACGCTCCAATCAAACATACATACATACACACTCTCACACATACAACAGCAATAACAACAACAACATTCACAATAACATCATCCATCCAGCAAGAGCACAACAATAACAATAGCAACAGCAATAACAACCGTGTCGTGGGCACTTTTGGATAATAAGAAACAAACACAAACACAAACAACAAGCGAATAGTCCCTCGAAGCATTCACCAACAACAACAACAAACAACCTTATGTGACTGACCGACTGACTGACTGACTGGCACAACATATATAACATAACTGTCCTTGCTTGCTCTCTCGCTCCAGGTTTCACCTCCCTCCCAAACAAGCAGTTGCCAGTTGTTTGGTTTGGTTTGGTTTGGCTTGCATTGGATTGTTGTTGACGCCGCCCTTGTTATTTTGTGTGTGCGCAAGTGAGTGAGTGATAGTGACCCCCTTCTGCCCAACACCATCATCTTCATCTCCATAATCATCGTCCCCTCAATATCCAAATAATAATATATTCATTTATAATATTAACAAATCAACAATAACAATAACTGCATCTCTCATCATCGATTATTCCTCATTAACATCAACAACGATTACCAGGTTTACCTATTCGAATCAATACACAATCAACCAATCAATCAATCAATGACAAAGTCATCTATATGATAACAAACCATTTTACTCAACATATATATATATACATAGTCTCAGCCTCATCAACATTGATAAAGAGATAGAGAGATAGAGAGAGAGACAGAGAGAGAGACAGAGCCAACGCTGAAACATCAAGAATGTACAGGTTGATTGAGAAGTGTGGAGCAGGCACATATGGAAGCGTCTACAAAGCAATAGATATTAGAAACAACATGGTTGTAGCGCTGAAGAAGGTATCCAATGTAGCCAAAGAAGGTGGTGTATGTATCATCATTAACGAGTCAATGAAGGAGAGTGGAGGCCTCGTAACTCACATCAACGTACACACACACTATAGCGAGCAGTTGAGATCAAGTACTTGGAGCAACTAAGGAACACTTCAAATATTGTGAATATATACGACTCATTCTACTTGTCACCAAGCGAGCTGTTCATTGTGATGGAGTATCTAGAGGGAGATCTTTGGAAGGTCTTATCCAACCCATCATGCAGCCTATCATTGGATTCAATCAAGAACTTTATCAGACAGATACTAGAAGCAGTCTATCAATGCCACTCCAAAGGCATCATGCACAGAGATATCAAACGTAAGACATACATTCATCCATCACATTGGAATCGTCCCTTATTACGTAGACACTAACATCGTCATCTATCTCCAACTCTACTCATGGACTCACTGGACATCCCACTCATTCTCATTCAATCTCATTGCCACCTGGACTCAATCAATCAATGTTAACAGCTGCCAACTTATTGATCAGTGGCGAAGGCGAGTTGAAGCTTACAGATTTTGGACTATCGACATCATTCCAATCACAAGGCGACGAGCAATTCTCAAACAACGTTGTTTCATTGTACTATAGACCTCCCGAGCTACTGCTCGGATGCATCAACTACGGGCCAGAAATCGACATTTGGAGCGTAGGCTGCATTCTGATGGAGATGCTCACCAACAAGTATCTGTTTGCCGGCAAGAATGAGGCCGAGCAGCTGGAGCTGATCTTCAAGCGCTTTGGAACGCCCAACGAGTGCTCGTGGCCGGGCGTCACCTCGTACGCCCTCTGGGACTTCTCGTTCGAGCACTACAGTCACAGGTCGCTCAACGATTGCTTCCCGCACCTCAGCTCGTCACTGCCCACATTGTTCGACCTGGCCTCCAAGATGCTCGAGCTGGATCCGCGCAAGAGGATCACCAGTCTACAGGCATTGAATCATCCCTTTTTCCACACGGCATGCGATGTCAGCGAGTCACTTATTCCAAGCTCGCCAACATTCATTCAAGATATATATTACCATCAGCTACAGCAGCAGCGACAGCAGTACCAGCAGCACTGTCTACCGCTACCGCTACTACAACATCTACACAACTACGTACCATCTCAATCAATCGATATACCCCAACAACAACAACAGCAACAGCAAAGTCTACTTTTTAACAATGCAGCAGCATGTTCATCATCGTCAACATCATCAATGCTCAGCGGTGTCGCTAAGCATCCCCAGGGTGTCAATGGTGGTTGTGGTGGAGGCAGTCAAGCCACAGCAGGAAACAACAGCAACAACATGGCATTCAACAACAGAACTCATCAACCAAACTTCAACTCCAACCCCAACTCCTTCTCATCATATCCCTCCTCATCAGAGCCCAGCAAGGCCGCCGATTATCTTTTATCCCATCATCTTACGCATCACTCGTTCACCGAGCCTGCGGTGCCCTCATATTATCGCCCAAACAGCATCACTCCTCCACCACCCTCCAACGCGCCCCAGCGTGGAGCCTTTTGTTTGTCAAACACTCCAGGTAGCGCAGCCTCCTCGATCACGGCCAATGCCGCCACACCACAATTGCCATCCACGCATCATCTCCTGCAGCTACAAGCCAATGACTTTAGTTCATCAAACAAGTTCCTCTTGCCTGAGCTCTCGGCTTCCATTTACAACAACAACAACAACAGTAGCTGTAGCAACTCCTACTCTTCGGACGCAGGACATTCAAAGAATGGTGGCGGTGCTGTCTGTGGCAATGGAGCAGGCAGCCTAGCATTCTTTGGCAGTGCAGCACAACCAAGATCGGTACAAAGACAGCATCAGCAGCAGCATCAGACAGACAACTTTAGCCAATCACACAACACGCATCATCAATATCCACAACTATCTTTTGTTGACTATTCCAACCAACAACAACAACAGCAACAGCAACAGCAGCAACAACAACTTCAACAGCAACAACCAATAATACAGGGTAATCAATATGGATATCAGCTTCCAATAGCTGTAATCATCCAGCAGCCACAAACCCGCAATCATCTCTTCCAACATCAACAACAGCAACAGCAACAACAATCAGTGGCAGCACATCTACTACCACCACCAATCACTGCCCAACATCACTTTTATCAACTGCCCTCGATAGATAGTCTAACAGGAGCAGCAGCACACCTACACAACTTCTATCCAGGTCAGTTCGCTGGTGTGGACGGCCCCAACAGCCATCACCACTACTTCCAACAATCTGACGACGACTTCCAAGACGACAGCTCAGACCACGACTCCAACCTCGATGACCATGGTGGTTGGGGTGAAGCTGACTATGACTGTCCCATCTCGGCAGCAGTCGCCGCATCACTCAATCCTGCCCCCATTGCCGTGGCCCCGGCTCACTATGTTGCCTTTGACCAACAACAGATCCACCACCATCCATATTTCCATCAGCAACATCAGCAACATCATCAACAACAGCAACAACAACAACAACAATATTCGTATCACCAACAACTTCCAAACAAATGCATGCAACAGCAACAACAGCAACAGCAAATGGATATCGTAGGCCTACCACTATCCAAAGGCAAGATGCATCTACTACACCAGAATGGAAACGAAGAGTATCCGATTCACATCCTCTGAACACCCACCCAGACCAGACCCTACACAACAATGTCATAGCCGTGGCCATTCCAACCGATTGCCATCTATCGTCACCTCCATCCATCCCATCCACCAACACCTTTGTTTTGTGCGCCAACGTTCTAGCAGTGATGTTGAACACACTGCTGCCTGCACATACACATACACATGTGCACATGGTTCGTCGATCACCATGCTTATTAGGACCACCTTGATTAGGAGGTGCCCTCTCCCGTTCCCCCTCCCAGCAAGCTCGCTCAGATTCATCGATCAACAAACAAGTTGAATAAAACATGTGTGTGTTTGCAAATTGGCGCCAAAACCCATTCTTTCTTTCAATTTTAAAATTGATGATGAGCGAATGACTGACTGATCTGGAGTCTTGTTCCGGAACAAGACACACACATCATCCACTTATTCACACTCAATCAAACCAAACAGATAAACAGAAGTAATTGCTTGCCAATCAAAGTTAGATAGATATATTGTTTGATTGATCAATCACAGTTACATCATTTACAAGAAACGGTAATATATTTGATTGAACAACACACACAAACAGGGCGCGAACGAGTGCGTTACGTTAGTTTTGTACATTTCACGTCATTCTCAATGTAATGTGCATAAGTTATTAATACGTGTCCTAATATTACATCAACAGATAACAATCAACTCAATCTTATACATTCATTCAAACATATATACAAGTACAAGTACAAATACAAATACACAAACACAAACACATAATATAATAATGCAAGCGATTCAAGATGAACCACTATTGCGAGAGAATAAGGATAGATTCGTCCTGTTCCCAATCAAGTATCCAGATATTTGGAATATGTACAAGAAGGCTGAGGCATCGTTCTGGACTGCCGAAGAGTTGGACTTGGCCGCAGACACCAACGACTGGGAGAACAAGCTGAACGACAATGAGCGCCACTTCATCACGAATGTGCTGGCATTCTTTGCCGCGTCGGACGGCATCGTCAACGAGAATCTGGCCACGCGCTTCATGTCCGAGGTGCAGATACCCGAGGCACGCTGCTTCTACGGCTTCCAGATCGCCATCGAGAACATTCACTCTGAGACGTACAGTCTCCTCATCGACACGTACATCAAGAGCAGCGAGCGCAAGAAGGAGCTGTTCAACGCCATCGAGACGATCCCCGCCGTCAAGAAGAAGGCCGACTGGGCCCTGCGCTGGATCTCCAACTCCAAGTCGTTCGCCGAGCGTCTCGTGGCCTTTGCCGCCGTCGAGGGCATCTTCTTCAGCGGCAGCTTCTGCTCGATCTTTTGGCTGAAGAAGCGCGGTCTGATGCCCGGCCTGTCGTTCTCCAACGAGCTGATCAGCAGAGACGAGGGTCTGCACTGCGACTTTGCCTGCATGCTGTACCAAAAGCTGGTCAACCGTCTGGATGCCGCGGTGCTCGAGTCGATCATCCGCGACGCCGTCGCCTGCGAGAAGGAGTTCATCACCGAGTCGCTGCCCGTCGATCTGATCGGCATGAACGGCCGCCAGATGAGCCAGTACATTGAGTTCTGCGCCGACCGTCTGCTGGTCTCGCTCGGCTACAAGAAGATATACAACTCGGCCAACCCATTCGACTGGATGGAGATGATCTCGTTGCAGCGCAAGACCAACTTCTTTGAGAACCGAGTCTCAGAGTACGCCAAGAGTGGCGTGGCCAAGCAGAGCTCCGGTCAGAACCAATCATCGGCTCAATCACGTGCCTTTATTCTCGATGCCGATTTCTAAGTCATTGGTTGGTGGCAATGTTGCCCAACCACCTATCCATCAATCCATCATCCCTCCCAACTCATTCACTTGGCAATGCTTTTGTAACACCCTCTGTCTCTCTATCTCTCTCTCATATACGCCACAACTCTCTCTCTCTCTCTCCCGCCACTTCCATCCATCATCCATCCACCATCCTTATTCCAATCATTAATGGTGGCAGTGGCACAACCAACAAAGAATTCTTTGTAAATAAAGGTCGTACTAATATAGTTTACTCTCTTGGATTAACAATCCACGAGAATAACATAAATATAAACATAAACATCAATATCAAACCTGGGATTGGTCCAATTAGTATTTGTATCTGGATACTGACTGGAACATCATCATCATTCATCCAATCACGAACAACACACAAACAAAAGACGTATTAAATGTTTTTAGCACTTCACTCTTCCACAACACTCTTCACTTCATTTCACACCACCTCACAACACATCAACCACAAACATTATTGCTTCAACCTCATTCATTCAACGACACAATCAAATCAATCAATCAGATCATTGTTGTATAACATTCATTCTTCATTCATTCATTCATTCGTTCACATACATATATATAATATAATATAATATTAAGTTAAAACAAACAGATATTACAGGACGACGAAAGATAAACAAACAAAACAAATACAACAACAATGGCACAGAATCCAAACCTTTCAAAGAATGCGATGAGAGGTCTGACCAACTTCATTGCTGATATTAGAAATGGTAAGAGTGATTGATATAGACGGGCAAACAGATAGTCAGACAGACATGTGTTAATTAACACTTATATATGTTGCAGCCACATCAAAAGAGAATGAGGAGAAGAGGGTGACAAAGGAGATGGCTCACATTAGGAAGGAGTTCAAGGAGAATAAGAACATTGATGGATATCAGCGCAGGAAATATGTCTGCAAGCTAATCTACATGTACATGCTCGGTTACGAGATCGACTTTGGATACATGGAGGCTGTCACCTTGCTCTCATCTACAAAGTTCTCTGAGAAGCAGATTGTATGTTATCCTTTGATCATTCAATCGATTCGATCAATCAATCACATGATGATCTAATATGTATATCTATAATCTAGGGATACATTGCACTTGGAGTACTACTGAGTGAAACTCATGAGTTGTTGCCATTGGTGATCAACTCGTTCAAGGAGGACCTCATGGCCAGAAGTGATTACTTCCAATCATTGGCCTTGTCAGCCATCTGTAACATTGGTGGAAAGGAAACAGCCGAGTTTCTTGCACCAGTCATTCAGAAGTTATTGATTGCCGAGTAAGTTGATTGATTCATCGTCTCTTGCTTGCTCATTCACTCACTCACACTCGATCAATCAATCAATCAATCAAACAAACTAGGACATCATCACCAATGGTAAAGAAGAGAGCATCTTTGGCTATACTTAGGATGAATCGCAATCATATAGGACTGGTTACTCCTGATGCTTGGGTGGAGAGATTGATCTCAGTGCTCAACGAGACAGACTTTGGTGTGCTCAACTCGTTGATGAGTCTGTTGATCCACTTGGTGTCGGAGAAGGCTGAGGGCTGGGAGCCCGCCGTGCCCAAGGTCGTGCACCTGCTTCACAAGATCGTCATACAGAAGGAGACGGCCAAGGAATACATTTACTATCACATCGCCTGTCCCTGGCTCCAGGTCAAGCTTCTGCGTTTCCTGCGCTACTTCCCACCTTTGGACAACGATGCCAATGCACGCAAGCTCACCGAGGTGCTCAACTCTGTCCTCTCCGTGTCCGAGAGTGCTAAGGCCGGTACCATCAATCATAAGAACGCCCTGAACGCTGTCCTATTCGAGGCAATCAATTTGATCATCCATTATGATAAGTATGTTGGTTGTTGTCTTGTATGTGACACAATAATCAATGATCACTCACTCATTATATCAATCAATCAATAGCGATCCAGCATTGTTGGCTCAGATCTCTACACTGCTTGGCCGATTCATCACTGCGAAGGAGACGAACATTAGATACTTGGGCCTCGAGGCAATGTCTCACTTTGCATCGCTCTCCAACGAGACATCAGTCATGATCAAGAAGTACCAAGACACTGTCATTCGTATGTAGTCCACATCCATGCATTGCTTTCTATCACTCTCTAACAATCAATCAATAACGTAGTATCACTCAGAGACGCAGATATCAGTATTAGACGTAGAGCATTGGACTTGCTGTACGGCATGTGCGATAAGGACACGAGTAAGATTATTGTTGCGGAGCTGTTGACCTACCTCCAGACAGCAGACTACAACATCAGAGAGGAGTTGGTCATTAAGATTGCCAACCTTGCCGAGAAGTTCGCTTCGAACTACTCGTGGTACGTCGACGTCATCCTCCAGCTGATCACATCAGCCGGCGACTTTGTCTCGGACGACATCTGGTACCGCGTGGTCAAGATCGTCACCAACCACGAGGACATCCAGACGTATGCTGCCAGCACCGTGTTCAATGCGCTCCAGGCCAAGAACTCTCACGAGACCCTGGTCAAGGTTGGAGGCTACATCCTCGGTGAGTTTGGTCATCTGATCGCCGACAACCCTGCCAGCACACCCTTCATCCAGTTCAACACTCTGCACTCCAAGTTTGCCACGTGCGGCCTACAGACCAAGGCGCTGTTGCTGTCCACCTACGCCAAGTTTGTCAACTTGTTCCCCGAGCTAACACAGCAGACGCAGGAGGTGTTCAAGCAGCACACCAACTACATCGACGCCGAGATCCAGCAGCGTGCGTGCGAGTACCTCAACCTCACCAACCTCAACGAGGACTTGATGCAGACCGTGCTCGATGTCATCCCAGCATTCTCTGAGAACAGAGACCTTATCAACAGCAACACTGGCAGCATTGGCGCGCATGGCTCCAATGGAATGCAGCAGCCACAGCAGCACCATCAGGCCATCCCCGCCACCGCCCTGTCCAACGGCGGCGGCAACAGCAACGTTGCCAGCGGTAACCAACTGGACCTGCTCGATCCATTCGGACTTGGCGTGGGCAACCAGCCACAGCAGCAGATGCCACCTCAGCAGCCACAGCTGCAACTCATGCAGCAGCCTGCTCTACCACAGCTTGAGCAGCCAGCGGGCGGCTCGCCATTTGGCTCGGGCCAGCACAACCTCCTGTCGCCAACCATGGCCAACTTGTCGCCCAACACTGGCTCGACAGGCTCACCCATCGACCCGCTTCAGATCAAGATTGCCAACGCGTTCAACCGTCTGTGTCTGAACGCCGAGGGTGTCCTATACGAGGACTCCATGATCCAGATTGGTCTCAAGTCCGAGTACAATGGTGCACAGGGCAGGATCGTCCTGTACTACGGCAACAACTCATCGTTCCCACTGTCGGGCTTCAACACAGTGATCGAGTCGGCTTCGACCAGCGCACTCCAAGTGCAGGCACAGTCGATCGCGCCTGTGATCCAGCCCAAGGTACAGATTCAGCAGACAATCACATTTACATGCACTGGCGAGTTCTCCGAGTCGCCAACGGCTGTGATCAACTTCCTCACACCAGGCCGACCAATCACCATCCACCTGAGGCTGCCGATCGTCGTGTCCAAGTTCTTTGAGCCATACAACCTCAACTCTGGCGACTTCTTTGCCAAGTGGAAGATCCTGCCCGGCAAGCCCGTCGAGATCCAGGAGGTGTTCAAGCCAAGCAAGCCCATCGACACTGCCGCCTTCAACAAGACGTTGAGCGAGGGTCTCAAGATCACGACGCTCAAGATGATCGACCCCAACCCCAACAACCTTGTGTCTGCAGCACTGTTCCCATATGGCAAGAGTCCACTCTTTGTTCTGATTCGCATTGAGTGCAATCCACAAGCATGCATGTGTCGTCTGACAATCCGTTCACAGTCTGCCGTCATGTCCAATGCTACCAAGCAATTGATTGTCACTCATCTTTCATAATCACTCAACAACACTTATAGTACAACGCTCATCAATCAATCAATCAATCTCTATCAATCAGTGATATATACAACATACAATTCTTTATGTTATGTGACAACCAATAATAACAACAACCATCCATCATCAATCTACAGCTTGGCGTCTTGTCAAACTACACCAACCAACCAATCATCAATCATTCTTCAATCAATCAATGGCAATAAATTCAAATGTATAATAATAATAACTTGTTGCATGTTTGTTCAACATCTTCCATCCATCCATCCTGGTAAGGTCATTCTTCTCTGGATTCGTGATTGGTTTGATGGGCGAGTGGTGCCCAGTGAGGAAGATCTGTCAAAATGGGCATCTTATGCATTGAAATATCTTGTGTCTTTTTTGATCAAGGTTTGGGCCTACATACCAACTTGATAACCTGGATGGCAAGTTATTCAATCACTTGACACTACACGTTGTATTACTAATACATATATTCATACATACGTATATAACAATATTAGTTGTATCATTCTTTCAAGTTAATAAATATGAACAAATATACAATCATTACATTGGTTATAGTGACCTTGATGATTGGCAATGCTCAATCAAGAGATCATCAATACATAACAGTGAACTCCTCAGTATGTAACATCAACATATTGATGACCAAGTCATCATCACATTTACTAACTCACATCAACAACCTAATCAAATAATCGATCAATCAAACAATAGTACCCATGCCCATTCACTAGAGAGTTGTCATACGTACCATCACAACCAATGACTGGACAAGATGTCTATATCCTTCAATCATTGCTTGAGAGGACTGTTCCAAACATCCCACTCTCTGCTACATTTGATGAGCTCACTGAGGCTGCTCTCAAGAAGTTCCAATCTGTAGCCAAAATGTAAACATAGTTGATCATTATGTTATGTGATTGATGACCTAACATACTTCCATCATATTTATATATGTATATAGTTCATCAACTGGTGTGATGGATATTAATACCGCCACAGTATTGTTGGATAAGAATTTGGATGATGGATATAAGGACAATGGTGAGATCCCACCTGGATTCCTTTACAAGGTCCATGTTCCAGTTTACCGCAATCGTTCAATTGAGACAAATGCCACTCTCTTTGATTCTAACTTGAAGCCATTGTTAACCTTTACCGTCAAGTATGTTATCATTCCAGTTCATCATTGGAATCATCCCACTCAATCAATCACTCACTCAATCATTCCAATCAATCAACTTAGGACACTTGGACAGAGTGACTCGAATGGAAATCCATACAATGAGTTGTGCCCAGATGGAGCAACACCAACTGGATTGTATACATTCGATTTGAACTCACCGGAGGATGACCCAGCAGACTTTGGACCATACCCAGTGAATAGAGCGGTGGAGGGATTGGCCGGCAATGCCTACATCGTCATCAGTAACATTAGAGACGGTATACTATTGCATACTGGCGAGTGGGCTGGTTGGACACCATCGCAGCCCATGCCACCATCACACGGATGCATTCATTCCTATCCAACCTACATCGATGACATCTGGCAGATCCTGACCAATGACCTTGGTGTGTACATTCGCAACAACACCTTTGGACAACTTCCATATCCATACCATCCACAAGGTATCCTATCTGTTGAGCTTATTGATTGATCAATTGATTGAAAAAATACATCAGGTCCTCTGTTTTCTTTACATTACATCCACATTGTTATTTAAATCCATGTCCACATCATCAATCAACCAATCAATCAATCAATCAATCAATCATATGTCGTAACATTGATGATGTAATGAACGACACTTAAATGTGTGTGTTTGAAGACACACATGACCCCACGACCAGTCGTCAAAGATATCAAATCAGTGTCGTTTGTGCCAACGATGTGATTAAAGGTGTGTTTAGAAGTGAGGTGGGTTGATTTTAATTTATTTTAATTATGGTTGAACCCCCTCAATTCAACACACACAGTAAGTACCCTTTCAAAACTTATCTCTATCAACATCATTCTCTCACACACATATATAAACACACACACACACAAACACAAAACATAAACACATCTCTTCCCTTCCAGAACAACACATCCACCATCAAGCAACATCAACATCAACATCAACATCAACAATCAACAATCAACAATCAATATTAATAACAAACATTGTCTGTCACCTACCAACCCAACCTCATCCTACTTCTCCTTCCTTCCTTCCTTGTTTCTTTCATTCATCCTTTACTTGTCCTAGTCCTTCCTTCCTTCATTCCTTACTACCCAATAATATTACCCATTTTGATTCTAATCAATCTTAATCAATCTTTATCAATTAATCAATCTATCCCAATCAATCAATCATTGATCATCTCAGACAGACAGACGATTACTTTTTTTTTGTACATTTGTTCATAGTACTTAATATTATTATTACCTGTAAACTACATATAACAAGCCCAAGAAGCAACAGCAGCAGAAGCAGTAACAACTAGGATGTCTAGCAGTGAATTTCAAATGGACACCGACTTTGAAGACTTTGACAGTTCAAACTTGACAACAAAGAATTTGTTCGAGGGTACAGAGTATGTTGTTGATTGAATGAATGGTTGATTGATTGATTGATTACTAATCATCATGTGATGATACTACCATACCAGTCCACGAGGATTAAACGAAAGTATCAACTCTACGTTGAACCACTTGCAATATAATAATGGTGGATATAATGGTGCCAGTCAGGATCAGTATTATCAACAACAACAACATGCTGACTACAGAGCATCGAGACAGGGTATCCCCTATTTACAGCAGAGTAATGGTGCGACCCCCCTCCACATGGGCGGCCAGCAACAGCAGGCACAGCAATTATCGTCTCCATTGATTGCACCACAGGCCACATTTAACAATGGTCGATCATCTAGTCAGGTCCCACTGCAGCAGCCACCCATCCAGCAGTACCAGCAGCAGCCTCAGCAGCAGTATCAACCACAGCAGCCACAGTACCACCAATCTCCTCATCAGATGCTGCCTCAGTCACCACCTCAACAGCCTCAGGCATCGACCAACACTGCACAACAGCAACTTCAGCCGGCACAACAGCAGCAGTTGCCATCGACCGCTGTCAGCTCCCCACAGCCCATCCTGGACACGATCTATAAGTTGCTGTCAGAGCAAGAGACCAACCTGGTCAAGATGATACACGAGCAGTCCATCGTCTTGAATCGCCTCACACAGCCACTGGACGAGCAGTCGGTGCACAGTCTGCAGAACCTTTCACAGCAGCAGGTCACCCTGTCCAACCAAATGAACACCGAGATGTCTGCCCTTGACGCCACCAAGAAGGGTATGATCCTCGATCCCACCGACCTTGCCAAGTTGTTTGCCCTGAAGCAGGACCTCCAAATACAGTTCAAGCAGCTGACCCTCCTACATCAAGAGGTACAAGCTATTCTAAATCCAAACAGCCAGAGCCTCAAACCAAAGTAAGTGTATCGCCGCTCGTCACAACCATGGTCACACTCACTCATATACTAACCAACCAATCACGTTTAGTGTCGCACTTGTAATGAAGACACAACCATTCCCAGTTGTGATCACAAAGGGAAAGCAGCTGAGCGAGAATCAACTGGTTGTGCAAATCCTGACGGGCGCACGATCAAACTTCCACATCAATGGTCCTGTCAAGGCGTCGTTGATGTGTGATTCAACGCCAACCAACAAGAACAACTCGCAGCAGCAGCTCGAGATGGACTCGCAGCCAATATATCCAGCCACATTGACAGCACACTTCCCCTTAAAGTTCCTGGCTGGCACCAGGAAGAGCTCAGTCAACTTGAAGTTTGGCGTCAACATCCGTGACATGGACAACGTCACATCCGCCGTTGAGAGTGACTCGTCCAACTCCTTTGTGGTCATCACGAACGAGTGTCAATGGGAAGGCAGTGCTGGTGTATTGCTAAAGAAGGATGCATTCGATGGACAGGTAAGTGCTGTTTGTTCATTCAATCAATCAATGTGCTAACCAATCAATCAATCAACTACTAGCTTGAGATATCGTGGGCTCAGTTCATCAACACACTTCAGAGACACTTCTTGATAGCGACCAAACAGGATCCAGTGCGACCAAAGCGACCTCTATCACAGTTTGACATCAAGTACATCCAGCAGCACTTCTTTGCCAACCGAACGATTGTCCATCAGCAAGACTTTGACAGGTTCTGGAACTGGTTTGGAAAGTCAATGCAGACCTTGAGGTATCAAAGACACATTTCGGCTCTCTGGCAAGAGGGGTATGTATACATATGTGCGCCATCATCAAGATCTCGACCACAAAGCTAACCATACGCCYTGCCAAATTTATAGTATAATATACGGATACATGGGAAGACAAGAGGTAAATGATGCGCTCACCAATCAAGACCCAGGCACATTCATCATCCGTTTCAGTGAGAGGAATCCAGGACAGTTTGCTATTGCCTACATTGGAAATGAGCTGCCACATCGCATCAAGCACTATCTGGTGCAACCAAACGACACTGCCGCCGCAAAGAAGACATTCCCAGACTTTTTGGCTGAGCATCCACAGTTCATTTATATATTGCAATGGACCAAAGGTCCAGATGGACTGCCAAGGTTCCTCAAGTCACACAAGGACTCTGTGTTGGGATCGTTCGCGCCAAAGAAGTCGGCACCAGCTCCAGTAGGTGGTTATGAACCTCTTGGAAATTAACTTCATAGCCAGCAGCAGCCCGTCAGCCATCATTGCTTTGGATCAATCCAAAGAACGCCTCCTCCAACATCCAACCATCCTCTTCAACACCACTTCCTTCCTTCCCACCTCACTAATGATGATGATGCGATGCTCACAACGACCCTTTCATCACAGTCCATCCCAGTCCAAGAACATAAAGTACACAATCGAATCCCTTTTGTCCTATCTCTTGTACATTCTCGTTGGGGTAGACTATAGTTAGTCGTAACAATCTATGTATTAAAGTGAACCATGGTCTACATCGTCGTTCATTCATTCATCATAATGAGGTTGAAGATGATGATGATGATGGCGGTGATGATGCAGCACCACGAGTGAAGTTGTTGATGATTGATTGAGGCTTCAGTGAAGCACCCTTCTGGAGGAACTTGCGTCGGTATATCTCGCCTCGCTCTCTGTTGACCTTGTATCCATTGACAAAGAAGTTCTTCCATATCTTATCGGCGTAATACTTGGACAACAGATAACAATAGTAACTTGATCCATAGAAGTAGAGATGAGAGAAGCCTGCCAAGAACCTGTTGCCAATATCACCAGCAATCTTCAGATTGTTCTGGTGCAACTCTGACATTATCTGTTGTGGTGACTTTGTTACTGGATGCTTTCCATGCAATATCAAGTCCAACATTGCCATTGATATCTGTTTGTGATGGGAGCGTGAGTAAGTATGAGTGGACATGCGTGTATCACTTTGATCAAACTCTTACCTGTTTCTGTGTCTCGACTCCTTTGAACATGTTGGTGTTGGCCTCTTTGTATGAGTTGATCATTTGCTCAGAGAGCACTCTGCCGCTTGAGTGATGATGCGCAAACTGCCGCAGTATCTTGGGGTCCCATGTGAAGTTCTCCATCAGTGTGCTGGGTATCTCTACAAAGTCAACGGGCCCACGTGTGCCACATAGATGTTGGAAGTCACCTCTTGAGAGTACTGTGTGGAGACTGTGACCAAACTCGTGGAACAATACCTCGAGTTCAGAGTGATCGAGTAGTGATCTCATCTGATCGCCGGCATGTTTGGAGTGGAATGAGCACACCAAAGCCACCTTTGGCGTGCGATAGTCGTTCATGTTGGGCAAGTCGGTCGTGACGATATTATAGTTCTTATCTCGGTATCCCAATTCCAAGACATAGTTGACGCCTATCGACTGCTTGTTTGCACGATTCCACAAGTCCATATAAATATATCCAACAATGCCCTCGTGTCTACTAAGTAGCGCTGTCTTTACAACATCAGGGTGCCATGATTCTCCAGGATTCATTGGGACCTAGGGGGTTGGGCTTGCAAGTTAGAACAAGGCTGTCCATCTCCATTCAATCAATCTATCGATCACATACCTGTTTCAGCTTTAGACCAAACATTTGATGAACGATGCGACTGAGTCCTTCCAGCACGTTGTCCAACATGAAGTACTCAGAGAGTTCTGATGAGCTGGGTGCCTTGAGTGAATCGATCGCATTGGTCTTGATAATGTTGGCATAGTAATCAAAGTCCCATTGGAAGATTGGATCGCCAGTGAGCTCAGTTTTGCACTTAAGACTGTATAGAAGATTGAGTTCTTGATCAGTTTGTTCTCTATACTCGTTTGAAAGATGCTAAATGTTGGTTGGACATGATTGAGAAGGTAGGTAAGTAAGCTACTGATCAGGTAATGTCATCTTGCTGGTGCTGATTGGCGTGACCTACGTTCAAAAATGCAAGGGCCTTCTCTGGAGACTCAATCAACTTTGTGGACAGTGCATATTCGGAATAGGTATTATATCCAAGTATCTTTGCCATCCTATCTCTCGTCACTATCATGTTCTGTAGGTGTTGGCTAACGTCTGGATGTTGGGTGATTGGGTGTTGGTAAATGGACGCTACCTGGGCCTCAATGGTCCTGACTCTCAACTCATACTTACCATTTGTCGGTGTGTTTCTTGTGCTGATGTACATCCTCTTTCGGATCATTGGATCCTCAACATGGCGCAGTACGCCCTCTGCCATGAATTGAGAGGTTGGCAACTGTGCCTGCTCACCTTGGACACGCACAGAGCCGGCATAATCTTGAGGCAGGTTGGCCAATGCTTGCTTGGGAACTGTGAATGAGGAGACTGGTGCCGGTTGATTGGATGCCCTCATAAAATATGCGCCCTCCATTGATATCGCTTGTTTGTGTTCGATCACCTGCTTCCTCTGCTGTTCGGACAAATGTATACCATTGATCTCTGACTCCTTCATCATCTCCAGTACGAACTCCCTATGTGTTGGTGGGAGGTTGGCAAATTCTCTGATTGATTGATTGATTGAGTGAGTGGAATGGTTCCAAGGAGTGCGAATGATTGATGTAGATCACTTACCTATGCTGGTATATGGCTCTGAGAGTGTTGTATATGTCTGGGTTGGCATTCAGTTTATGTACATAGTGCGCCATCAGGTCGTAGTATTGATCGGCAGAGTGGGCATGAGGTGTGCCACCCATGACTGATCGACACAGCTCGGCCGGATCCATCAGACTACAGATCTCAATGGATATACCATCGAGAAGATGCAGTCTCCTGATGATCTGAGTGATGCTGTCGTGTTGGGTGACGGGCCGCTCCAGCAGCAGTGCCAAGTTCTCCTCACATCGACTCAGACATTGATTGTACAGCGTCTGCCAGCCTGCCGGGCAGTCCAACATGTCGATTCCAAACAGTCCAGTGGGTTTGTTGGCCAAGCCACTATCTTCAAACTGCGTCAAATGGAACTGTCGCAGACTTATCCATTGTCTATGTCTTCTCAAGTGATCAAACTGCATTGCTCTATCCTCTGCAATAGAGTGCTGATGATGTTGATGATGTTGATGATGTTGATGTCTTGGGTCCTGTCTTGGGTCATGTCGTGGGTCTTGTCGTGGGTCTGAGGGTGGCCATCTTTGTTGTGATCGATCAGGCGTCACTCTTCCATTGACAGGTGAAGAGTGATTGATTGCATATGTTTGTGGTGTTGTTGAGTGGAAGTATCTTTGTTGATGTTGTTGTATGTTACAATATTGTTGAAGTCGTTCCAATGGTAGTCTACAACTCAAACGTCGTGTAATGAGCGAACCAGTGTTTCTCAGGTTGCTTATGCTACTTTTATTGAGTAGCATTATATGTATATATATCTGAATACACTTTCTATTTACATATATATAAATATATACACAATAAGAACAACAGCAACATTGAATACTTCAAGTTGTAGTGGACATTGAACTCATGTCGTCTCAAGAGAGAGAGATCAACGAAACGGCAAAGAAATGAGCAACTTTTGTCAAAATCACACAGTTCCATCATGATTGGTTGTCAATTCAACTTTGACATCTTTGTGTGTGTCAAGGGACTTGTGTCAAAGATTGATTGACACTCACACATCATTTGCAAATATTGTTTAATGACTCATTGATTATTATTATTATGACATAATTGATACTATTTATTACCTAATCATTTGAGTCGAATGTGCCATACATACATTTAAATGTAATATTTTTGTTTGGTTGGGTTGGTTAGTTGATTGATTGATTGATTGAGTGGTTGGTGGAGTTTGTGTTAATGGAGTTTAGATAGATACTCAACCATGAGGAGATGACCTCGCTCATATGCCTGTCCAAGCAGTTTGGCAATGGGTACATCCATGTTTGGAATTAAAAGATGGTCCATGAGGTATTGGAGACAAATTGCTACCTTGTATCAACGATCCATGGCTGAGGTATAGTATCGAGGCAAGTTACTATAGGCATGTACCGTGAGGTTATAGACAGCCTTTCTTTGATCCTCTTTGTCCATGCGAGTTACCAAACTGACATAGGCCTTCAACATTGGAAGGTGTCCACATTCAACATAACCAAAGTAGGCGGCAATGTCTCGAGGAAGGTTCAGGAGATGGACATGCGAGTGAAGGATGTAATCCACTATGTCCGTGTGTCCATTCTCAACAGCTTGGTAGAGATGTGACATGCTCCACTCTGTTGTGTAATTGTCAATGAGGAATTTGAACACATCCATGTGTCCATCGTAGACTGCCTCTTGCAAATCATTCTTATCGCAATCATCTAGTCCGTGATGATGGTGTTGGTGAAGGAAGCGAACAATCTCCATGTTGCCATGCCCAACTGCTTTTGTCATTGCACGAGAAAATGAGCGTGACTCATCTGCATCGACTTTGCCAAACTTGTTGTGATAGTCACGAACCAATGATATGTCGTTGAAGCAATCAATGATGACCTCCAGGGGGCCAATAATAGGAGACTTGTTTTCTTGCGCCAAACATCCCGAGTCGAGAAGAACTCGAGCTTGCTCAACAGTGCAAAGTTCAGCCAGTACTTCAGGACCAACACTACACCCAGTCTGTGCAAGTACTGCCAGAACTTCGTGACGCCCGCTGATAACGACGTTCGCCACCATTAAATTAAGATTGTCCGTGTTTCGTTCCAAGAGTTTCCTGATCAAAGTGATGTCCTTGACCAGCATAATCTGTGGCTCCCTCAACATGGATCGTTCGCCTTGATGAATTCTAATGTCTCCAGTGTCATACCGGGTGATAAGAGGATGCCATATTCAAATGTGATGTTGCGGGACGATGCCAGCCGCTGAAGAAGCTCCATCGAGTGAATGGAGTCGTCAATTGGACGATTTAGTAGCCATGTTCGTGGTCCATTGTCATTGTAATTCGGGAACAGGGACGGAGGGCATTCGCCATTATCATCGTCAGCCACATTGCAATTGTCCAAGATGTATAATGCAACGTCGATAAAGCCGTGCTCGAGTGCGGCGGCGACATGGACGTCCGAGAATGCTGGTAGTTGTCGTTCAATGGTCCATTGTGCGAGATCAACTTCTCCATGAGTGGCTGCGGCAAAGTAGATGCAGTCGCTTGGAAGGTGTTGGCGATATCGTTTGGCAAAGTATAAGCCTTCTGGTGTCTGCATCGAGGTGAGGAGGTCCATACTGCTCCAATCATCTTCCCTGTCGGGGAAGATATTATACGCAAGGTATTTACGAGTGCTTGCCATAAACGTCTCCAGGCTAAAGAAGCAGTCAAGTAGAGGTATGTTATTCATGTGATGCACCAAGATGTTGTAGAAGGCTTTGTTGGCGTTGAGGCTGGGGCCTCGGAGAAAGGCGAGGAGGACTGGGAAATCGTCGATTGTCAGTGTCCGAATCAACTGGACTGAAACATCCTCTGGTCCGACTTGTGGTTTGAACAGATGGCATTGCGAGTGGATTGTCTGAAGCATCTTGAATGACTGGCACATCCAGTACATCCGTCCAAAAGAGATCTGCTCATTTGTTTTGTTGTGTGATGATCGTTTTCTATTGTTGACGAACTCGAATTCGGACAGTAGCAGACCGACCATGTCATGTCGATCCATCTTGACGGTTAACTCGATCTGTTGATTAATGACTGATGAGCTGTCGTCCAAGAGTTTGTTATCTCGATTGAATTTGAACAGATGTCTCACCACATTGATGTTGTTGGTATCGATTGCCACCTTAAGCAGATGTCGAAGGTGAAGAGTGACACCTTGTGGCTTTGCCTGGACAAATGCATCAAAGTACTTCATGAATATGTCAGTCCTGCCATATCGCAACATTGTTGGGAGACATCGTTCCTTTTCAAACTGATCACCTGACATGATGTGTGTCAGTGGCACACCTGCTGCCTTCATCAACACGACATGTATCTGATGCACATGATGCATGACATTCATCCGAATCACTCTGCTCTGCAACACTGTCTTTAGTAACTGATACATCTTCTTTGTATCATTCATTAAGTTGTTGTTGTTGTCTGGTATCCAGTTCCATCTGTTAAAACATGAATGTTAACAACATTATTATTGTCAACAACAACAGCTTTGATTGATCAAACATAGATCAACAAAAAAGAATTAATAAATGATGGGCGAAAATGAATGAATAGGCTGAACTGATGTGATATAGTCATTGACGGACAAGCCAATTAAAATGGCAACTAGAGGGACGACCCAATATGAATCATCAATAAATAACAACAAAATAATTAAATTAAATTAAATTGATAATATTTATAAATCTGTTGAGGATGTTGTTAACTTATCCTGGTGGATCATCAGATCAAATGATGAATAGCTAAACATTAATAGAATACAAACATTCTGTTTTTTTGTTTGGAACTATTTTACATAAGGGATATTACTTTTCCCTCTGCTAGTGATGAGAGTAAAAACTCACACATCCAAAACTAATGTCTCAGATTAATCCCTGGGATGACAGATGTCAGACATGTTCAAAAAACTATTGATAGCCCTGGGTTTTAACCACACGCCAACGACTTGAAGGTGGCTCGCGACCCAGGTGTGTTTGAGCAACAAGGGTGATTTTGACAAAAGAATAAAACAGGGTGTTTGCCCAAAGTCTACCTTGTTTAGGTTGGAGCAGAACTTTCCAATCCACATCTGACTTGACTGGCTGAATGTCATGACATGCATGTCACCCACTAACAAACTATCCCCAATCTTATTGTTGTAGTTGTTCGTCATCCTTAAACATCATTTATATATATATATCTATAAACAAATATATACACGCGCACACATACATCTACATTCACCTCACTCAATCAATCAATCAATCAATCAATCAATCAATCAATCAATCAACCAATCAATCAAACACTCACGCACACCACAACATAATGTCTACAAACAACGGGACATCATACCCGAACTGTATTGGAAACCAACCAGATACAGGAGACACTACATGGGTCTTGCTATCAACTATATTGGTGTTGGGAATGATGCCAGCACTGGCCTTCTTTGAAGCCGGTCTGTTGAGATCAAAGAACACATTGTCCATTATAACCCAGATCATCTCTGGTATAGTCGTGCTGACGGTGATGTGGCAGGCGTTTGGTTTCTCGCTGACGTTCGGTCCGGACCAAGCGGGCATCATCGGAAACCTGGACCACGCCTTCCTCATTGGCGTCAGCTACAACGACTGCAACCCGAATGCACCGCACATCCCGGCGGCCGCCTACGCCATGTTCATGATGATGTTTGCCAACATCACACCACTGTTGATGACTGGCGCGTATGCCGAGCGCGTCAAGTACCGCTCCTTCATCGTCCTCACCATCTTTTGGGAGATCATCGTCTTCTACCCCGTAGCCCATTGGATCTGGGGAGGTGGATGGATGCAGAAAATGGGTGTCCTCGACTTTGCTGGAGGCATTGTCATTCATACTACCGCTGGTGTCAGTGGTACCATCATTGCTATATGTAAGTCATTCATTCATTCACTCGCTCGCTCACTCAATCAATCAATCATACTCACTCACTCACTTACTCAATCAATCAATCAATCAAACTTTTAGACTTGGGAAAGAGAAAGGGATTTGAGAAGTATGGAGGCGAATTCCCTCCTTCAAACATTCCCTTGGCCGCTCTGGGAGCTGCATTGCTGTGGATGGGCTGGTTTGGATTCAATGCCGGTTCGGCATTGGCCGCTGGAGCTGTGGCAACATCGGCCGTCGCCTCCACCCAGATCGGTGGCAGTTTCTCCGGCATCGTCTGGATCATCCTCTCATGGCTAAAGGGCAAGCCATCAACTGTGGCCGTGATCAACGGAGTCATCGCCGGTTTGGCAGGCATCACACCGGCATCCGGCTACATCAACTCGCAGTACTCCATTGGACTGGGCATCACGCTGGGACTGGCCTCCTACCTATCTGTATACATTATGAAGCACCGTCTGCACGTCGACGACGCCCTGGACGTGGGCTCAGTGCACGGCCTGACCGGAATGATTGGCGCCATCGCCATTGGCTTCTGCGCGCAAAAGTCCATCAACCCCGCCGGCCAAGACGGTCTGTTCTACGGCAATGCCCACCTGCTTGGCATCCAGATCATGGCGGTGGTCGTCGCCGCAGCCTGGTCTGGCCTGGTCACCATCGTCCTGATCGTCATCATCGACAAGTTCATTGGTCTGCGCATCGACGACTCTGAGGAGGAGCACGGCCTTGACCTCGTCGAGCACGGCGAGTACGCCTATCACAAGATATCAATGGTTGACAACTACGAAGAGCCAGCCTACAACCATATCAATCATGGTGTTGGAAACATCTATTAATACGTCAGTGTGAGTTGACCAAATATATAATATTATAATTATGATAAATAAATGTAACTCTTTGATAAATAATAATAATAACAAAATATGTCTGGGAGAACTAAGAGTGTTTGTTTGTTGACTGGACAAATGGGTTCTAATGAGTCACATGAGGGACCATCACGGGGAATGACGACCCTGCAAGGCGCGGGTCATGACCATGAGACCATCGCGTGACCACGTTGACGACCACTTTTCATCATCTTCTTCTGCCCCACCTCAATTTCAAACTTTGACTCTTCATTCACTTCACTTCACTTTGTACATATTCATAAACATAAACATATACATGAGCGATGATATCTAGCTACAACTACTCAATGATCAAACTCAGATCAATGTTGACGACAACGATTCTGATGGTCTTGCTCCTTGCATCGCAGGCACCTCAGCAGACACATTCATTTATCTTGACCTTCCCTCCAAGATCCACTATTGTACGTTCAACCAACCAACGCAATCATTCATCACATTCATCACATGCATTCACTCATTCACTCATTCAATCAATGTATAGGATCAATCATGGCTATTTAGGTCAACACAATACCCTCCAGGTACATATGATAGTCCACCTGGTAATGGAGAATCTTATGCAAAGTTTGATGGCAAGTTCTCTTTGGAAACGACACCGACATCACCCGAATTAGTGGCAACAGCAGACCTTGTATTCTATCATACTTCAGACTTTGCACGCATTGGTTATCACAACAGCAATGGAGATGTAGATTACTGCTGTACAAAGGCATTGATCGAGCAGAAAGTGTGCTCCAAGCTGGACACACTCATCATCAACTCCACGTCGACAGTCCAATCACTCAATGAAACCTCTGTCAATCAGTCCATCATAGTGGACAGCACTATAAAGTACATCAACATTCAATTCAATGCGTTGACTCAGGACACTCCTGTTCAAGTACCAATCGTAAGTTTGGAGGAAACAACGCCAGTCGATCAGTCATTCAGTCATCATGCTCACCATCATTCATTCACTCCAGAGATATGAAGTGACCAAGGAAGGAGTATACTATCTACTTGTGCTCAGTTGCGACTTGTTATCACAGCGCAACTACACCAACCTCTTCATCACTGGCACGACAACCTTTATGAATCCATATGGATACCTAAGTGGCGAGAAGTTCCCTGATCTCTATGTATGATTGATCACATGCTAACTCCACTCACTCAATCAATCAATCATCACTAACTTAATCAATCAATCCAACTCCAACTTAGTTCTACTTGATAATGTCTTTGGTATATACTGTTGTGGCAGTCTTCTGGCTTGTGCTTTGCTGGCGATACAGGAAGACTTTGTTGCCACTTCAGTACTGGATAGCGGCAGTGATTGCACTTGGCTTCTTGGAGATGCTCACCAACTATGCAGCATTCAGTGATACCAACAAGACTGGACAGTTCAACAAAGCATCAGTCTTCTTCATGTCATTCTTCAGCACAATGAAAGACGCATCATCCCGTCTAATAGTATTGATTGTCTCCATGGGCTATGGTATCATCCTGTATGTTGTTACCACGTGATCGCATTGGTCACGCGAAGCGAATGAACTTACACTAACACAATCAATCAATTGATCCAAAGACCTGTATTCCCAAGGATGACAAAGTATAAGATTGGAGCATTGACTATAACATACATTGTATTCAGTGTATCGTTGTATTATGAATGGTTGGTACCACAGCCAACATCATCAGATCGCAGCTTCACTCGTATATTGGTTGTACCAGTGGCCGTGTTGGACACTATCTATTATTGGTGGACATGTATCAGCCTACTTAGCATATTGAGTGGCCTTGCCTTGAAGCGACAAGAGGCCAAACTCAACACCTACAAGTACTTCTTCTACGTCCTGGCCATCTCTGCATTGATCACAACAATCCTTATCATTGCCAATCTGTAAGTCTCATCGATCAATCAATCATGAAGCTCGCTCACTCACACCATCCATCCATTCAAAGGATTGTACACTATACCAAGTCATATGATGAGACGTGGAAGACTAATTGGATATGGGATGGCTTCTGGGATGTCAACTACATGGTGGTACTGTGCAGTATCATTTGGATATGGAGACCATCGGAATTGAACCCAAGACTGGGCTATAATGAACTGGACATCAACGACGACGAGGATGGAACAGTGGAGATGGCCGAGGGTGGTGTATCAAGACGTTTGAACGTCAATAGAGAGAATGATAATGGTGAGATTATAGGCTCACCAAAGAACGAGCACAATGCACATCAACAACAACAGAAAGAACAGAAAGAACAGGCACTTTCCGAAGCCGACGAGTTCGAGCAGTTCAAGAGAGACATAACAAAAGTGATTGAACTTTAGGCCATTGCCATTGTGATGGCGTTGTATTAAACAAAGGCAGTCCTTCCTCTTCCAAGGCATAAAAGGCCTCGACCTTGATCATCTTGTTTGGCGCGACCTTCATTTAAATTTTGAAAAGTTCAAAGTGCGCCTTTTGAGCCCAAACCTTGTTAAACTTCAACACAATTACACTTCATTGTTTCAAACAACTAATTATTAATTAAAGAGAGATAATAAGGTATCTCAACTAAAGAGATACAATGTTATAACTTGTCACACATGCAGCAGCAACAACAAATAGCATCTCAATCACCTTCACTACCACTACAACATCTACAACATTATAATCAACAGCAACAACAACAGCATCACAATAATATAGTAGTGGATAATGATGTTACTGATGTTACTCTTCCGCAGATCAGCGCAAATGAGTTGAACTATGTAGTGTTGGAGTGGCTGTCACAACAGCATCTATCACCAGCACTCATCTCTACATTGTTTGATGAGCTCAATCACCGTGATCAACTACCACTACGCACTGATTGGAATGGTCAGCAACACAATCATCAAAGCTTCAATGAGATAGTATGTGTCCTACACTTCACTCGTTGAGTGTATCCAACTCTTAACTCATTCAATCAATCATTCAATCATTCAGAAACAGAGATATAATCATTGTACACCGGGTATGTTGATGGGTATGTTACAGACTTTGTTGAGTCTGCAACAGAGACATGGCCATCAACAATCATTGCCATTCAAGGTCGACACTATACTAGGCGGTGGTGCACATACTATATTGAACCCTCGTCTATTAGACAGAGGACACAACAATGACGATACGACAAAGACGTCAACTACAACGACACAACATACAAACAACGATACACATACCACCGAGGGATACATTGGAATCACATCTATCATTCCCAATCAAGCAACTATGGACATAACACACAGTGATAAACTACCTAGACTATCTATCACATCAGCAGCATCGATGCCATCTGGCACAAGGATGACGATGACCCATCCTCCACAACAACAGCGAACATTACTTTCACGACGCCCAACAGCATCACAGTTACAGGCGTACGCATCATCCAAGCTCGACACAAACACATGCCCACTGGCCACCAAGATACTATCACGCGAACTCAATGGATCCAACAAGCTCACCCAACTCACTCCACTCCTACACGAGTATTCAATGACGCTTGGAGTGTTTGGACATCGAGCTGCCATCTATTGTTTCGCCTTTGACAAGACTGGTGATAAGTTCATCACTGTATGTATCACGATGCGCGTGCATCCCTCACCGTCTGGACGGCCCACTAACAATGCGCGGTTGACTACCCTACAGGGCTCAGATGATCACTTGGTCAAGATATGGTCGTCGAATACCTCCAGACTTCAGTACACGCTGAGAGCACATATTGGAGACCTCACAGACATCAGCATCAACTTTGAGAACTCATACCTCGCCACCGCCTCCAACGACAATACGATCAGAGTGTGGGACCTTCATACCTCGGTCCCCATCTCTGTACTGCTCGGTCACGAGACCAACCAGAGGAACTCGATTACCTCGGTCTCATTCTGTCCGGCGCCAAACCGCAACCTACTGCTATCATCAGATACGTTTGGAACGTGTCGTCTGTGGGACGTTGATCAGGGCGAGAACATGGTGCTACATGAGAGCAATGCGGCACCGGTCTACTGCGCCATGTTCAACAGAGGTGGCACACTCATTGTTGCCAGCTGTGGCACCGAGCTGCTCATTTGGTCGTTGGTGACCTATCCGCCTCAACTTGTGAGCACACTCCAAGGCCACACACTCCCAATCAAACTACTGCAATACAACAACCAAAGCGATGCCATTGTATCCGGTTCAGAAGATGGACATCTAATCATCTGGAGGAATACATATGGAAACAACTGGGACAAGACATCATGTAAGTGCTCCTGAGTGACCCACTCAATCAATCATCCAATCTCACTCACTCACTCAATCAATCAAAACAAACAGTTTACATTAGAGGAATAGGCTTGAATAGCAAGAGGATAAAGGTCAAGCTGCGAACAGTGGTCTGGTCATTGGACGACCAATATATAATCACGGCAGATCATGTGGTCCGTGTGTGGAATGCAAAGGATGGCGAGCCACTATTTGAACTGGCGGCGCACGTCTCGGACGTGTTCATCTTGGAGCCGCACCCATCAAACCCACGTCTGTTGATGAGTGCCGGCTACGACTCTCAGGTCATTCTCTGGGACATCCAATCTGGCGTAATGCTCAATCGATACGTGATCGAAGGCCTGAATCAGATTCAGATATCAGACGGATGCTTCTCGCCTGACGGCACCCGCTTTGGCGTCACCACCACATTTGGCCGATGGTACATCCTGCAAGTGGGCGGCGAGGGCGATCGCCTGTCAGGACGCCTAGACAACATACCTGGCGAGCAATTCTTCCAAACCGACTACCAACCAATTGTCCGCGATCACAGTGGCAATGTGTTGGACCAGCTGACCCAGACACCTCCCCACCTGATGCCCCAGCCCATCCTTGTCAACTACCAGGGCGCGCCCTACAACACCCAACCCAGCCAGCCCAAACTTGGCGAGCCCTACGTCGACACACCGGAGTACCAAAAAGACATACAGCGTTACAATGAGACGGTGGCCATGGAGATGATGATATTCAATCGACAGCTCCAGCCTGTTGTCGTGCCAGATGTACTCCTCAGCCCATCGGCAACAGCACCCGAATCAGCTGAGCCACCCCGACCAGAGGCCATCGCAGCAGCGGGTGATGGTGCAAACAATGTCAGCGTGGTCAGCAACAATACCAATGCTTCGATTGAAGATTACGACCTGCCTGTGCCCAGTGATAGCTCCGATGAAGACTACTCTGAGAGCTCATCGGACGATGATTGGGACGGTGGCGAAGAGGATGATGCGACACAAGCCGGAGACGAGGCAGATGATAATGATGACAGCGATGAGGACCAAGATGACGACGATAGTGACGCACAGATGAATGATGGCGAGGATGACGATGATCAGATCCAAACGAGGAGCCAAACAAAGAAGGATATTGAGAGAAGGAAGAGAAAGATACTCAATATGACGACGCCATTGACCAGGAGTAGGGTCACATCACAGCAACTGGATGAGATCATCGAGACCCTTGAGTTGCCAGACGAGCTTGGATCACCAGGACAAGACTCAGACTATGATGAACAAATGAATGATCCACTCTACGACCTACACCACAGTAACAACAACAATATGAATAACAGCAACAGCGGCTACAACTACAATTACAACTACAACAACAACAATCAAACACAGACAACTCGACCTTCAAGAATCAATGGAAGGAGATACAAGGATAGCAACGTCGCACCATCTTATGATTTGCCAATGTCTGACGAGGATGACTATGTTGGTGGTGAAGAGGACGAAAAATCAGGCGACGATAGCAATGATGACGATTATGTAAATAGCGAAGAGGAGGATGATGATGATCACGTGTCCAACAACGATTCAAATGACGAAGATGAAGAGTACTCAATGTCGAACAAACCAAAGCCATCACCGAGAAAGAAGAGGAGGTCAAGGTTCACATTGGCCAAGAGTGCGTCTTCGCCCAAGGTCAACAAGAAGCCCGCGGTCACCAGAAAGGCCAACAACAAGAGAACCAACAACACAGAAGACACCAACAACAACACTGCCAACTCCAATGTTGAATGTCCAAAGTGGCTAAGAAACACATCCAACAGCCCCTTGGAGCCATCATACGCACCACAGATTGGAGACAATGTTGTCCTGTTCCCACAAGGATACAAACTGTATATCGAGAACTATCCAGAGTCTGAGCATTCACTTACAGACATCACCACAATGGAATTGGACAGCGCGCAAGAATGCGTAATCACCAGCATCATGTACATCATCTCGTCTCAACTATCCAGCACACCTGGCCTACACAAAGCAATACTCACACTCTCGACAGTCAGAGAGGATCGACAAGATGTTCAGTTGAAGCTTGCATATCATGTCAGCGAACTACCCGACTACTTGGTGATGGCCTCACGTGTGCGAAGGTCCATTGAGAGTCTGCAGTGGTCGATCATTGGCACCCAATTCAGGATGTACTATCCAGATCAGGAGCAATGGTACACTGGCACGATCAGAGACCTCACTCCATCGGACATGGACTTCCCCGATAGTCTCTGGGAGAGAATAGTTGTTCTATGGTATAGTACCAATATGATTGATTGGAAGCCTTTATATCATCCACTAACACTCAATCACAAACCTAGGGACCAAGATGGGGAGGAAGGAAGAGTCAGCCCATGGGAGATCGATATCACTGGTGGTGAAGCAGATGGAAGTCCTCACGACTTGGACGATTCCAAGCCGTTGATCACCAAGCTCCTTAGCTCAAGGCTAAAGGACATACCTGAGGGAATAGATGATAGCGGTAAGAATATTGAATGATTGATCATGTGTCCACTCGATAATCACCTAACACAAACATAACAAGCAGTGAAGGAATCCATCATGTCAGGTTTGAAAGGTGTCACTGAACAAGACTTGTGCGATCTTTATCTCGATCCAGTTGATCTGAATGACTATCCATTGTACATTCAATTCGTATCACACCCGATGGACTATGGTACCATAACGGAGCGTTTGGAGAACAACTATTACCGACGAGTGGAGGCTGTTTTGTTTGACTCGGAACTTGTCATGAAGAATGCCTTCACCTACAATATGCCCAACACTTCCATTGCCAGGAACTCCAAGAAGATTCATCTGCAGGTTGTGGAGGTACTCAGGCCCTATCTTGAAGAGGCGCCAGCAAGCAAGGAAGCTGGTGAGGAGAGTGACGACCAAGAAGTTGCCCTCGATGACGAGCTCTTGAACTTGACAGCACCAACACTCATCACCTCAACCACGACGACGACGACAACGACAACAACCACAGTAACCAGGAGGGCCAGGAACAAAGCCCTTGCCAATGCCAATGGCAGTGCTAACGAGGCCAAGGCCATCAGCAATGGACAGGGCAGGGGACTGACTCTGAGGTTGAGAAGAAGAGCACAGGTAGAGGAGGAGGATGAGGAGGAGGAAGACCATTCCAGTGATGTCCATGACGAGGAGATACTTAGTGATGCCTCAAATTCCAATTCCACCGACGACGACGACGATGACAGCATAAGGACTCCCAATCACAAGAGAAAGTCACGTGCGATATCACCAATCGTTAGAAAGCGACAAAGGTCTTCGAACCAACATCTGATGACCGACTCTGAGGTGGACGACGATCAGAACTGATAGCCAATACACATACCTTTACCCATGTTGTTTGTACATAACCATCTACATCCATGATAAAGTCTTTTATTCTTTATCATTATCTGTCTTCTGTTGTCTCAGTGTCTGGACTATCCTAGACATGAGTGTACCAGCTCCACCTCTTCTCTTTCGCTTCTCTCCAGGCAACCTTTCCTGTGGAACGTCTGGTGATACACATGTGAACTCGCTTGTATTGATTCCTTTTGTGACCTTTGGATGTGACTCTGTATGAATGAATGAATGATTGATTGATTGTTGATATAAGGATTGATGAATGAATTTGCAGGTCTTCAAAGTTGGACATTACCTTCCTCTTTCTTCTTCTTTGTGGCCACCGCGTCATTGTTTGCCTTTCCATTTCCATTGCCATTTCCAATTGTATCCTGTACATCTTTGTCATTCCTCTGTTGTTCATGTTGATCATCCACAATGTTCTGCTGTTGCTGTTGTTGGTCTATCAACTTTGGATTGAGCAACAGTTCGAATCCAATCTCCATTTGGCCATTATCATTGAACATCTCGTACTCCATTGAAGGTAACTGGAGATACTCATCACATACTCTAATACTCAGAATGTTGCCTTGGACATTCTCAACTACTCCTTCCTATATGTTGTGAATTGATGTCAGAAACTGGAATCCAGGTTGTTGGAAGATGATGACATACGATGTAATCGGACAACTTCAAATTGTAATCTATGAACACATGCTTCTTGAATGCAATCCTGGAGCCAACGACAGGTATAACCGTGAGGTCTGGTAACTGGGTGAAGTCCTTGGACAATATTGGTGTGCCATCCTCTTTGAAGTAGTCATTGCATCTAATATAATAACTATAGTTGGTGGCTACATCCTCTCTTGGTTGGAACTGAATGGGGCAAGTTAGTACCATGGTACGACACTCAAGGACTTTGGTATACCATACCTTCTTGTTTCCCTGTGCCTTTGGCACAGGTTTGTCTACTACTATATTTCTATTCTGTGGAGATGACACTGGTGAAGGTAATGGAGAAGTCTCTGATTTTTGTTTCGTTTGACCATTTCTCTTTCCATTGACCTTGCTCTTGTCCTTGTTCTTTATGTGGTCCTTCTTCTTTGTATCGATAATCTCCTCCTCATCATCACTCTTCTCAGATTCATCAGAAGATGGCTGTTGGCTCTCGCTATCACTACTACTGCTACTACTACTACTACTGCTCTCACTATCACTTCTTTCGTCATCACTTTCACTCTCGCTTTCACTACTACTGCTACTTGGTATGTCTTCTTGTTCTTGATCCTCCACTTCCTCATCCTCATCCTCATCGTCTTCTTCATCATGGACAACCTCTTTTATCTTCTTGTTTGTCTTCACTCTCTTGGTATTGGCTTGTCCATTTGATTGTTCCTCATCTCTATGTTTCCTTTTCAATGTCTGTTGCTGTTGTTCAATAGCCTTGACTCTGTTGGATGAATGAAAGAATGAGCAACATGGACCTCAAAAGATTGATTGACTACATACTCAAGTACACCTATTCCATTCAATACTTTGATGTTCTCCTCAGGTAGAATAACGAAGCCATCGTCGACAGACAGTTCGAACGAGCTTCTGGATATGTCGAATCGATCAGCTATAAGGTCATAGATTTGTTTAACTCTGCCTGTTGTGAAGTGATTGAACACAACGACCTTGTTGTATTTCAACCCTCCAAGCTCTACCAACTCATCATCAAAGTTGAGCCTAAGAGAAGACATTGGATCGGGAGTAAGTTAAGTTATTACTTATTCTCTGTCTGTGTACTTCTTTGAATGGTGAATGCAAAGTGAAGTGAAGTTGTGGTGTTTCGTTCTAATAGAGGGAAACGAAGAAAGGGGTGACACCCAATCAATCAAATTAGACTGGGTGAAGGAACATCAAACTAGTTGAATGATGTGATGATATAAATATGTTATATATATGCAATTTATTGTAAACCATATATTGATTTAACAACAAATGATAAGTTAGTTTGTTAGCTTAGTTGGCACCAGAGGAGGAACCAGATGATGAGCCAGATGAGGAACCGGATGAGCCAGTGGAGGAACCGCCGCTGGTAGTACCAGAACCGGAGCCACTGCTAGTGGTTCCAGAGCTTGAGGATGAACCACCAGAGGTAGCAGAGCCAGTGGATGGAGCACCACCTCCACAGAATGAACGACATCCGTAGTAGGACTCGGTGTATGGTGGGACGATGTGGCAGTCGACACCAGTGTGTGGGCACTCAGCCATCAGACCATCTCCAACGTACATGGTGACGTGCGATGGGCATGGAGTCTCGAAACAGTAGAAGAACAAGTCACCAACGGTGCAGCCAGAGGTGTCGGATGGGCTGCAGTTGCCAGTGAGGGACTCGGCTCCAGTGGATGAACCGCCGGATGAGCCACCAGATGAGGAGGTGCCAGAGGAACCACCCGATGAACCTCCAGTGGAGGCACCTCCGGTTGAGGAGCTAGCAGATGAGCCACCAGTGGAGGCAGCAGAGCATTCACCAGACTGAGTAGTAGAGGAGACGGCAGAGGTACCGCTGCCACCACCACACTGGACTCCTTGGGGCCATTGGTCGTAGGTAGTACGTCCGATCGAGGTGTAACCGGCCTCATTATAGGCGGTGTAGACAAGTCCGGAGCAATCCATGCCACCAGATCCACCACAACCGCACTGCGTGCCTCCCCAAACGTATGGGCAACCACATGAAGCATAGTGCATAGCTTGTGTAGCAGCAGCTTGACACTGTGACATTGGAACTAATATGCAAGATCATTACAAAGGTGCGGAAGGGGGAGTAGGTGTTAGTTTGATTGATTGATGGGCTGTCATAATAGTGAGTGATCCTTACTGGTCAAGTTGAATCTCTTCTCATTGAAGAGGTCACTGATCTCCTTGGTGCTCAAGGCAGAGGCGATAAGGACATGGCAAAGGACCAGTCCAACAATAAATGAAACTTTCATCATTTTGGTATATTTGTATGTATATATATGTAGGAGGATAATTATATTGATATTTGCAAAGGTGATGAGATTTTAAAGGTTTGTGATCGATAGGAGAGGTGTCTCGAGACACTGATCAGTCAATCTATTTAAATAAATAAAATCATAATATCTAGGCCTCAAGGTGACCCATCATAGCTCTTGATCATAAATATCAACAACACACGAATAGCCCCACTCTCAGGAGGTACTCCATCAAATAAAATATCTTGGAGTGATTTGAGCCCAAAGGTTTGGGGGTTAACTTTTTTCAGGTACTCGTGTCGCCGCTTTGATAGTGAAAGGTGATCACTATTCATCTTGAAGAAAAATCGTAGGAATACAATCACATTGAAACTAAATATCTTTGGAAAGCTCCTTACATAGGAATTCTAAAGAGAAAGTTCAACAAGTTAGAGTTGACTTCAATGTTTACCAGGATAGTGATTATTGGGCCTACTACAACTGGTAACTAGTTGGATAATCTATATTAAGATGGTGGCTTAGTAAATACAATTTGATATCCAATTAGTAAGATGAGTGTTCAAGTAAGTATTTATGTGTAAGGGGTGAATGTAGATTTGTTTGTGTGGGAACGAGAGTGATGACATGTATCACCACACACATACATGCAATCAATCACAAACAATTGAAACTTATTATTCTGACTTCAGATAAGTTGTGACTAATAATAATTGTAAATTGACTTTTTTAATATTACGAATAATTTATTTGTTATCTCCATTCCAAATCTCCTAATATTAATGATAGTTATATGTTTTATTGATTAATTGTTAAATGATTGATTGATTGGTTGGTTACTCCATATTATTATTATTAGTATTAAATTATAATATTTAGAGATATAAAACTATAAACTTAAAATGAGGAATAATAATAATAACTTCCAGATACTTGTATCGTTGATACTTTTATCCACTTTGGTATCAGCATCTTTGATTCATCCAAAGGAGAAGTCTCCAGCTTCAAATGTTCCAGAAGATGTCAATCATCCACTTAAATCTCCTCCTGCTCCTCCTCCTCCTGCTGGCTCCCAAAGTGGTCCTATCAACATTCCAGTAAAACAAGACAAATCTGCCATTGCTCCTCCAAAAGGCATATCGCCTGCAATGTCTCGAAACAATCCTATTGCTCCTCCATCACCAGCAGATTGCAAGGCTTGCGAGAATGTATTAGTAACTATTCACAAAAAGATACCTTTAAGTAAGACCGTAGCACATGTTGAAGAGTTCCTTACCAACATGTGCGACAACCTATTGGGTAGAGTAATAGGTCTAATACCACCTGTTGGAGTACTATTCTCCATTATCACTAGTCCCATCCCATTATCAATTGTAAGTTTGTTGTTCAAACCCTGGAATTTACACTACCCTTTCTAACTTATCATCCTTCTCCCAGTGTGATGCATTCACTCTACACAAGAATGAGTTCATCAATACGATCCTGGATAGAGCTCCAACAAGTACTCTCTATACAGAGCTATGTAAGGCAACTCTTGGTTGTTAGTTAAATAAATGAATGAATGACAAGTTTATCATATGTACAGTTAACTACATAATATTATATTATAATGGTATTATTTCTTCTTGAATGCTGTTATTACTGCACAGCTTAGAATGAGCAGCGCACCAATGATGGTGAACACATCCACTGGGTCATGAATGAATATCAAATCCCATAAGAACGTGAATACGATCTGTATATAGTTCATGGATACAGCTCTTCCAGCCTTCTCAAGTTGTAGTCCTCTGTTGTGATTGGTGAATGATTGATGTCAGTATGTATGTCATTGGAGATTGATGAGATACACATAACATACCTATTAATACATCCTTGTGCTACAAAGGCTGATGTACCAAGTGCTGTCAATAGTACCCATTGACGGAATGTTGGCATAATGAAGGTCTCGAATGATAATGATCCGGCCAATGTGACGATTGTGGAGACGACCGAGAAGAAGAAGACAAGGACAAATGGATTGATGCCAGGTCCAATCTTTCTAACTGTGATGAAGGAGACAGCAGCAAAGCAGGCTCCAGTAACTCCAATACAGATATATAATAATCTTTCATTTGGTGTCAATGTAGGTATGTTGTGTCTAATGAATGGAAAGAAGAGTGAGTGAGGTTAGGTCAATGACAAGACGACACAGAACTCTGGTTGTGTACTTACACTGATGTACCAAATATGAAGGCTGGCTTAGCAATGATTACAACACCAACCAAACTGACAACTGCACAGAGGCCATCAAAGATGCCCCATTTCTCTTTCAACACTACTGCACTGACGGCAGCAGTGATGATTGGACTGATGAAACTGATGCACACGGCCTCGGCCATGGGCAACTTTGTGAGTGTGATGTAGTAGGCCGCCAGTGAAACAGTGCCTGACATTCCACGAACAGTGAGCAGGACACGCTTGGGAGCAGGCCCCAGAGGATTGATCTTTAGAGAGGAGAGTACAATGATGCATCCAACAATGCCGAATACACTTCGAATGAAGGCCAACTCGAGCGATTGGAAGTTCTGCTTGGACAAGACCTTGACAAAGAGCGCCATAAGACTGAAGAAGAATGCACTGGCCACCATGAACACCAAACCCATACGTGCTTGGAACCAGAACACCACCTTCTCCTTGGTGGTCTCTGGCTTGATCTCGACCTGAGTGGCGTCGAGCTCGATCTCCTCAAGAGTGTCATCGGCCACCTCCACCGCCAGCAAGTTCTGTGAGTCCTCCTCGTTCTCGGACGAGTTGATTGGCACCATTGCAATGGAGTTGGAGAGTACTGAGCCAACACCCATATGGTCGTCGGTTGAGGCCGACAGAACCATATGGTCCATACTGTAGCTGAGTTGATTGACAGACTTTTGAAGTAGGCGAGAGCGATTGAGTGTGCTGCTCGACTTTAACTTGAACGTTGTCTCTTGTAGACCATTCTCAAGTAACACGGTTGTTGGGGTATTCAACTTTGGTGACGTCACTGGCAGAATTGGGGATTTGATATCGTCGGTCGTCTGTTCATAGTCGGCGCCATCAGGCAGTGCCATGTACTTTGATGATTGTGCTGGAGCATTTATCTCCAACACTTCAAGTACATCATCATCCTCGACTTGGATGTTATTATTGTTGTTATTGTTGTTGTTGTTTATGGTATAATGATTGATTGGTGTTTTGAGTAATGACATTGTCGATGATGTTGATGATGATGATGAGGGTGGTTGAGCGATCAATGTAGGGTGATCGTTTGTCATAGGTGTGGTGATGCCTGCGCCTCCACCACTACTACTTGTAAGTAATATCTTTACAGTTGTAGGTGATGTTGTCATTGTAGATGATGATAATGATGATGTCGATGCCGGCAGAGTATTACTACTCTTTAGCATATTGTTGTTGTTGACCGTCGTTGTGGTCGTGGTTGTTACAGTTGACATGAAGTTTGTTTATATGATAATGAATGATGTTGTTGATGATGATGGTGATGATGTGATGTTTAATAAATAGTTGTTAGTAGTAAACAATATAAGATATTATAGATATTAATAAATAAATAAATAATATATAAGTAATGTCGGATCGGTAAAGTAGTTATATATATATATATATTAATAAAGATAAACTTAGACTGACTTTCAGACTGACTGACTGTTTGTTGTTGATTGAATGAATGAATAAAGAGTGATGTAAGATGAAGCTGTCATACACCTTATGCCGAGATTGGTACCATTTAATTTGGGAAATCATGTGCATCATTTAATTTAATAAATAAACATTCGTTCAAGTAGCCCTGGTTCGAGCAAGATCTTCGTTTTTGGTGATTCGGTAGAACCCACTCACCCACACCCCACATTCCCCATTTTCACCATTCTCATTAAGTACAGAACACTTCGATCATGTAGTACCTCCTCCCTCCTTTAGTTCCTATGTTGCACCTAGGTAGTGTTGTGTTGAATGTGGGGTGGGTGGGGTGGGGATGGATTGGAGATGTAGATCAGAATGGTGAATAATGGTGAAAGTGTTTGAAGGGAGGGGGTTAGAGACAGTGCAAGGTGGTTTGGCGATCGACCAATGAGTTGTTTACTCATTCAGCCATTAATGTTACAACCTGTTATTGTTGTGTTTGTTGTTGTTGTTGTTGTTGTGGTTGTTGTTACTACTATTAGTTGTTGTTGTTGGTAAGGTAGAAGGAGTATTTGTGGTTGTAGTAGTTGTAGGAGTAGTTGTAGTAGTAGGAGGAGTAGGAGTAGTTGGCACTTCGTACATTACAATGGACGAATGATCTGGTTTACCATACTTGATATGTCTGATACTGTTGACTAGACGTGAGTAGTTCTTCTTTAAATATTGATAGGATTGGTCGTTGGATAGGTCTTTGACAGTGGCCTCAGTCTCCTTCATTGACATCATCGTCCTGCTGATCTCCTCCTGAATGTTTCTAAACTGTTGGGTCTTCTCCAGACAATGAGTGATGATTGCCTGACACATACTATCGCATGTGGCCAGCGTCTCTGGTGTCTGCTGTGCAAAGAATCGAGTGATATTGATATCAATGTCGTCGTCTGATATGTTGGTGTTGGTTTCGGCATCATTGCTTGTGCTGATGGTGCCTGGGTTCACGGTCAGGAAGTTGTCGGTGACGCCATCGGACGCGATAAACACCCTGTCGCCCGGGTTGACAAGGACCAGACCAAAGTGCAGGTTCTTGAGGTTGGGCACGGACTTGTCTACACGTGCTTTCAGCAGTTCGTCCTTGAGCTCGGGCAGCGGGTTCTTTGGATAGTCCTGTGCTGTGATGGGCCACGTCTTACCGTCGCCACCCCACATCCATCCAAGTTGACCGCCAGCCTCGTTAAAGTTCCTGATCGAGGCCCTCAGGTTGGTCACCTCCTTGACCTCCTTACTCTTGCATGACCATCTGAATGCGCGACAATCGCCAACCGATCCCACCATGAAGAACCACTGTCCATCAGTGCTGGCCAGTCTGTTGTTTGGTGCCATATCATCCGAGTCTCTGTCCTTGTCCCTATGTGTGCCAATGTTGTCTGTTGTTGTTGCGCTTGTGTTTGATCTTGGTGATTTGGCCCTATCACTTTGAGTCGATACCTTGGAAGGGTCAACATCATTTGTGCCCTGGTGGCCACTCTGATGTTGTTGTCCCTTGGATGACGAATCGGACACATTCTGGAAGTGATCTTGTAGATGTTCATCGCGATGATCATCGATGATATCAAAGATATCGTGAATGATGTCCATGACATGGTTCTCGTCATCACCTGTTGTAGCGGTAGCCTCATTCATGTCGCCTGACAACTGTGCAGAGTCACGTCCACCATCACCATTTCCAGTCAGTATTGGTGAGCTTGATGACGGTGACGAGTCTGTGGACTCTGGTGTGTTTGATCCTGATCCCAAAGTAGTAGAGCTGTTGTTGCCGTTGCCGTTGCTCTTGTCTGGTGGACGTTGTGGTAGTGGTCGATTGTACTGCTCCTTCTTCTTGGACAATGGTATGCCACTCTTCTCTTGTGGCAGGTGAGCAGAGGTAGTGTTGATGTTCTGGAGCACATTCCTTGTCTGTGCGAGGCAGCCGAAACAAAAGGTCGTGGCACCCTTTGGTTCAACATGTATGTCCTCCGTCTGATAGTACTCATCCTTCACAATCCTAATATGTCCCTTCATTATCGCGTTGCCAATATTGGTCAGCAGTTCATTAGTCGTGGCTATCTCAACGTTGCCTAAGTTTGGGTGATTGAATGAGTAAGGGAGTGAGTGAGTGATTGGAATGATTCCAAAGGGATGGAGGAGGTACATACTGATCTTCTCAAAGTACTCGTTGGCTCCAAGGACAGCCCGCGTGGCAGCTCTCAGGGAGTCAACACCAATACCACTGCCATCGGCAATGGTCATGGATGCATGGATGTTTGGATGAATGTTTGTTGAGATGCAGAAGCAGTCGGCAAAGGGCTCGCCAGAGCGCTCCTTCTTCTCAAAGTCCCAGCCATAGAGTGATGAGATACAAGCCGTGCCAAGGCCATCTTGAGTATCATACAGAGTATAGCACGGCTTGTCCTTTTCCATTGATTGCTTCAAAGGTCTCGTTACAACCTTAAAGGTGGACGAGTTTGTGGATGTTGTTGTTGTTGTTGATGTTGATGGCGTCATCGTTGGTCGTACAGTTGATTTGGAAAGTATGTTGTTGTTGTTATCGAGGCCACCTTGTACCTCTGCATTGACTTGGGCCGATGCTCTTGCTGATTGTCGACTACCACCCAACACAATGTTGTTGGATAGCATTGGAGTGATCTTTCGGCACTTGCATAGCGAGTTGATGTTGTGAATGGAGCTGGATTGAGTGAGTACTCCACCATCTTGTTGGTCTGTTGATGATGTGTCTGGTGACACCACTACCAAATCAGTTGTGTTGGACAACAGCATGAGAGGCTTGCGAGAGAGAAACAATGATGGGATGTACATGCCCTCATTCTTCTTGTATGATATCACCTGATTGTAGAACAGTCGATCGCGTTGAATACGGTTGGTAAAGTTGCTGAGTGCGCGCAGTAGACTCTGAGCCAGCAGGTATTGGATTGAAGCGATGAATGAGTTCTTGGGCGGTGTGACAATCTGCTTGACATTATGTATGATCGAGAGAATAGATTGAGCATGAGACGTTGTTGCCGTTGAGTTGTCTGTTGCCGTGGCCGTTGAATTGGAAGTCTGCTGTGTGCCAGGTGCGCTGGTTGTAGCTCCGCCCCCATTGTTGTCATTGGCGCCAATGAATGATGACGAGGGAGAGGACAAGGACGTGGAAGATGACGATGGGTCAGACATGGGCACATGGCTGATCTTGATGAGATTGGTGTTCCGGCCCATGCCCTCGAGTATGGTGTCAAAGACCAGGATGTTCTTGCGCCAACGTGATAGGTGCATGTCTTGGGGATCGACGTTCAATATTGATGAGATTAGATTGGTGTTGGAGTCAATGCATATGAACACCTGGGTCATCTTGATGTTGGAGAACAGTGCCTGATTGGACTCGAACCAAACCTCCATGATCGTTGAATTATCATTGATTGCCAGCTGCTGGCCCTCATGGCCCAGATTGTGAGTCCTCAGCGACTTGATGCGACCAGCATAATTCTGGAAAGCTGTACTCTTTGTTATATTGATTGATTTAAGTCTGGATGTGAATGATGATGATGATGTTGTCGTCGAAGTTGAAGAAGTAGTATTATTGTTGGAATCCATCACTCATTCATTCAATGTTGTTGCGATGATTGATTGATCATGACCCGGGAACAAACAAGTCTATATTTGTGTTTGTGTGTGTGTGTTTGTACCTGTTGGGAGGTGAGGTTGAAGAATGATAGGAAGTTGGACTTGCAAAGACGAGCTTGTTAGAGTGCAGGGTGCAATTGGTTCGAGAGACAAGCAACAACTTGCCATCCTGCAGGCAGGACAACATTAAATCCATTGATTTTTTTGATTGTAAATCAAAAGTTTGAGTTTATTTGTGATTGTGTGTGTCTCTTTTGCAAAGGAAAAAAAGGGGGCGGGGGCTGATGAGGCCCTGATCACCGTGTGGGGGGAGGTCCAATTTGCATCACTTTATTCTGAACACTGCGTGCGAGTGTAGGCTTGATGATGTCAGCTGCTGCGACTCACGTCACACACCTGCATAGAGCGAGAGAGAGGGAAAAGAAAAGAGAGAAAGAGAACTTGGAACTTGATTTAGGCCTTGGTGACCAATGTCAATCCATCAGCGATGGCCAATGTGGTGATAACAACACGCTTATCAGTGAGCAACTTCTTGTTCAAAGTGTCAATGGCTTGTGCTTGTGGCTCAGTGGCTATATATTTGTTGGGTAGTTTAGATCAATATGTTGGCGATGTAAGTTAGTATATCATATATTATCATGATATCAAATGATTGATTGATTGATTGGTCGGCGCTTGGTTTGATGTATCTGCATTGGTGAGGTATCCGCGCTTGGATATCAAAGTAGTGTGATGTAAAGTGAAGTGATTGGATATTTGTGGCCCGGGCTTGCGAGCAACGAATCACATCATCTTTGAACAGACACACATAACAATAACATACGCAACATACACATATAACAGATCAAAAGAGATGACGAACGTTGATGATGATGGGATATAATAATACATACGCTTGAGGACATCACCGTGGAAGAAGACATTGTCAAAGGCGATGATACCACCCTTTCTGATGAGCTTCAGTGAGAGCTCATAGTAGGCATCATAGTTTGGCTTATCGGCATCGATAAAGACAAAGTCAAAGGTACCCTCCTTGCCTTGGTTGATCAACTCCTGGAGAGTCTCAGTGGCTGGTCTGATTCTCAAGTCAATCTTATGGTCGACACCAGCCTGCTTCCAGTACTTCCTGGCGTGGTCAGTGTACTCTGTAGACACATCACATCCAATGACCTTTCCCTGTATCATATGAATACATATTGATTAAGGTTGATTAGCCAATCAATACCATTAAAGGTTGGTTGATGTTAAAGTGACAAACATACGTCTTCTGGGAGAGCGAGGGCAACAGTGAGTGAGCTCAAACCGGTGAACACACCAACGTCAATGGTGTTCTTGGCATTTAGGATCTTGACAAAGAAGGTGAACAATGAGCATTGGTCCAAAGCAGTCATCCTATATTCATTCAAACAACAACAATATATGGTCAGTTCCAAGAACTTGGTGATTGTCCAACCAACTCAACAACAACATCATTCACTCAAACACTTACATGATTGCTCTGTCATGGTTCTTGGTGACTGGATGTGGATGAAAGAATGAGTGAATGAATGTATGTAAGTCTCAAGTGTATCAATCAACATTGAATGATTAGATATAAACATACACTCGTACAAGTCCTTCTGGGCTGGGTGCAAGTGGACACTGTGTTGGATCATGTACTTGTACATCTCCTCAGTGACTCCGGTCTTGACATCGTAAGCAACAGGCAAGTTAGACATTATGTATGTGATTATAAGTTAAGTAAAGTAATAAAGTTTGTAGTTTAAGAAAGATCTTATTATTAGATGATTGATTGATTGATTGATTAACAAACTGATGAAGTTGACGTTTGACAGGTCAGTGCACTTTGGCTTAAATAAAGGAGCTGGATACTTCCGCAGACTAGTTCCATTTAGTTTTCGGGGTTCTATCGAAGTCCCTCCTCAGTCTTCGATCATTCATGATTGTCATGTAAGTATGTTTAGAGGAAATTCAATCAATTGTTGTATCTATCTAATCCTATTGATGAATAGTTATACAATGTATTCATAAGTCAAACAAACATAATAGTATCGTCACTAATCATAAGTTGTTCAATCATATAACAACAACATACTTATCTCCTAAGAGTAGGATCGTCTTGATCTTGTGATGGCAAGACCATCGAATCTTTGCAGACTGACAATCATCAAAGACATCAAAGTGACATTCAATCATTCATTCTTTGGAAGAAGCAACATCATACATTACATCGTAATGATGATTGATTGACTGATTGAATGATTGAATGAATGTGTCATCATTAGTATCGACAACAACAACAACAACAAACAGTTTATTAATTAGTTACTATGTTGTATCTTCAACAACAGCAGCGGCAGTAATATGGCACCATGCAATGTCTCGTAACTTGCCCGTGTATATTTGTTCCCAATTGTTATACATTGTATTGTACATTGATATGCGCTCACTGTCACAGAGCGTAGGTCCAAAGCCTGGAACAAAGAACAATGTGAAGTCAGAAGGAAAAGTCGTTAAGGGAGGCGATGTCAATGTGAATGGTCCACCCAAGCTAGACAAAAGTATATAATGGAACCATCCATTGCTTGACAAGTATACTCTATCCTTGCCATCGAAGCATGCACTCATCTTCTTCTTATTATCAACATAGGTAGGGAGTTGTCTGAACAACTTGTTGGATCCAAGGTTCAAGGTGTTGAAGGTAAATATCGCGCCTAGATTCTTGTCCTCCTTGTCATAGCCACCGACAATGTATATGATACCATTTTGGAAGAAAGACACTGCTGACTTGAAATGATAGGGAAGTGTGCCAACATGTCTAAATGTGCCAGTCTCGACATCAAAGCAGTCCACTCTGTTCAAGAGGTATCCCTTGTGAGTGCCACCAACCAAGTATATAAATCGTTGGCCATCAAAGCAAGCAGAGATATTTGATCCACCTTCAACTGATGGTCCGACAATATTCTTGATGGACCATTTCTGATCCACTAATGAGTACCAAACGTAGCTATCTTCAATGTTGGGGCCATCACCTCCAAACACATAGATGTTGTCTCGAGCGTAAACTGATGAACATTGGATACCATTGCGCATGAACAATGCGTTTTTGTTGGAGTGGACCCATGTCGATGAAGTAGGATTAAAGATGCAGGTGCCACCATCATAAAATCCAACAATATGATTAGACCATCCATGTCCGGCCTTCAACTCACCTTCATAGTTGACCAAGTCAATATGATAAAGCGTCTCACCAGTTACCATATCCATGTACTGTTGTTTCCTCGTGCAAAGTATTTTTGATTGATCATATTGGTTGGTGGACATCTTTGAATAACAATCCAGGTATAATTTTACTAAACTAAGGTCATCACGAGTGATTAGTTCTGTGTTGTCCGATTCTGTATGTCCCTTCTTAAGAAATAGGTTCATATTCCTACTAGATGTGATGGCCTTTCTAATTTTGATTGGGTCTGATTCCCATTGACCATTGACATCAATCATATTGAACATACCAAGTATGTTTGTAATCTCTTTTATAATATTGACAATTGTCTCTTGATTGTGCTCAATCTCATTTGTGATTGGTTGCTTACTTTTATGTTCCTGGACCATTAATATCTCATGTAAGTGTCTAAAATGATCAATCATTTCCGTTTTAACTTGTTCCAACTTCTTTTGAGATTTGCCAAGATTCTTTAGTTGGTCCCATAGCTGATCCAACCTCTTATCGAATGGATTACAGAGCGACTTGTTTGAGATTGATTCCTTTATGATATCAAATTGATCTATATTATGTGATTTATGATCTATAACTGAACATAGAGAACATACTATCTTCATACAATCAATACAAATCAATTCCAACTTTGCAGTTGTTGTGTCTGTAAAATGTTTGCAAACTCCAAGTTGAGATGTTTCCTCTTCTTCTAGTTGTTGTTCTTCCATTTCATTCCCAACAGCAGTCGAGTTTGGTTGGAGCTGTACCACTGCCTTTCTTTTAAATGTTCTTTTCTTTGCCATATATCCAATTAATTACAAAATAGATTATAATAATTCATCTAAGATATACCCTTAAAATTTTTTAATTGATAAAATAACCTAATATCTATATATGGTATTGATTTAAATTTTTATTATTAAGAAACAATCAAATATTTATGTTGGCTCTATTAATTTGAATCAAGGTACCAGACAACAATTGTTGAACTTAAGTTCACCAGTATAGAGTGTTGTCCAGATGTCGTCTAGTTCATTGTATTTAGCAATGTGAGTAGATGTACATAGAATAGGGCCACTTCCAGGTAGATAAAATAATCTATCACCCCAAACAATTGGTCCAGGATTGGAAAGTACAGTCAACCTTGTTTCATCATCCAAATAATCCAACAATGATATTCTTGCAAAGTACTCTGTACTGATAACATATACTCCATCTCCACCATCATAACAGATTGATTGGAATGGTTCCTGTGGAATGTAAATAGAACTGTTGCTGGACTTCCAATTTTTTTGAATGAATAAACAATAATATTGGAGAATAATCTACTCTTACTATCGAATCCTCCAGTGATATAGAGACTTCCATTCCTAAAGAACATGTATGATGATTTGAGATTGGTAAACACAACACCGTGATGGGCATACTTTAGAGTTTCCACATTAAAGTAGTCAACTCTATTCAATAAGTCACCTCCTCTACATCCTCCAAATAGGAATATATGTTTGGTATCATCTGAACAAACTGAGATACCATGTCCACCATCTATTGATGATCCAATTTCCTCTTCATACCATTGACAATCGATTAAAGAAAAACTTGATAGTTTCCTCTCATTACCTTCTCCTCCAAACACATAGATGTTATCTCTGGCATATATTGAGGAGGTTTCAATATCCTTCCTATCCAATCCAGTATAATTATCTTGGTTTCCAAGTATTGTAATCATCTTTGTTGTAAAATTGAATGCCATTGTACAATATTTCCTAAATAGTATTAAATTGTTGGAGAACCGATGTGATGGTTTCCATTGTAGTAAACAATTATCGTTTACTTCCAAAGTGGCTGTTACAGGATTTCTTGATAATGTGAATGTACTATTGAGTTGATATTCATTCGAATCTATCAACTTTGTACATTTGATAAACATATCTACCAAACTGTGATCATCAACATCAACTTTTGGATCATCTACAATCACTTCCTCTTGTTCTTGATATTTGTAAATAGTTTGAATAAATTGATCAATATTGTCACTTGACTTGATTGCATTTACTAGTTCAACTGGGTCAGTCTCCAATTTTCCTTCTGCCTTGACTCTTTGGAATAAGACATGAATATCAATCAACTCCTTTGTGAATTGACTAATTGTCTCCTCTGTATGTTCAATTTCTTGTGAGATTGGAGACTTCTTTCTATGTTCCTCGATCATTATATTCTCGTGCCATTGTCTATAATGATCAATCAATTTATCTCTGGTTGTAGTTTGTAATTGATAAGTAGTTTCCAAACTTTTTAATTTATTCCAGAGTGTAATTAACCTCTCATTAAATTGGTCAGTGAACTTATTTGATTTAATTGAACTCTTTATATTATTTAAATTCTCTAACTTGTGTGACCAATGTAGGTAGGCACAATGTGTACAAATGACATCTTTACAAGTTAAACATACACGATCCATTTTGGTTTCATGTTTACAATTCTCTACTTTCTTAATTTTTAAAGGATGTCTTCTCCTATTATGATATTTCTTTTTGCCCATATTTGGTTTGTTATTATTATTATTATTCTATTGGAGTTTGAGAATGGAATAATACAATGAGTAAATGTTCAATTAAATAATTATTCCTTGAGAATATAGATCTATTAGGTATTGAATTTAATTAATAATAATAAAAATAATAAGATGGGGTTGGTAGATTTATTTCGTGTATTAATAATGATCTTGTCAATCAATCAATGATAGGACACCATACGTAACCATTGATACCTTGATCGTAGAGTGTCTTCCATGTGTTTGTCTCGATTAAATATTGTTTGATGCCACTATTGGAACAATGAATAGGTCCAACTCCAGGGATGTACATTGTAGCTTCGTTCCTTGGAATTGCAGATGAGGGATAGTTGGCCAAGGGTGTAAAGACGAGGCCAGGCAATGTTACTCTGGCAAAGATATTGTTGCCTAAGGCATAGGTTGATCCAATACCATCAAAGCAAAAGCCTGAGAAATATGGTTTTTCAATTAGTGGCAGGAAATTTGATTCTCTTTGGTTGCTGACATTGAATGTTTGAATGGCCTTATAAACGCATCCAACTCTTTCTCCACCTAACATATGAATTGCGCCATTGTGGAAGAAGGACGTAGCTGATTTGATGCAGTGGGTGAGCCCTCCAATATGCCTGAACGTCTTGGTCTCCAAGTCGAAGCAATCAACACGATTCAAATGGCTATCTTGAAAATATCCTCCAACTAGGTATATGTTCTTGTTGCCATCGAAGCATACTGAAATGCTGTGTCCTCCAATCACCGATGGTCCAACAATGGGTAAGTTGTCAAACCACTTGTGCTCTACCAATGAGTATTGTGCATATGTGTCCTCCTTGCCCGCACCTCCAAACACGTAGATGTTATTTCGTGCGTACACCATTGCTCTATCGACCAACTTCCTGTCTATTTGAGGGGTATTACGGATCACATTCGACCATTTGCATTTGGCAGGATCATAGATAGCCAAACCATTTGAGTAGAATCCAAAGATATGATTGGTGAATTTATGTTTCACCATCCATGACGTTGGAGGACCAATCACTTCAATCTCTGTGTGCGACACTCCAGTTAAATTGTCAGTGTATTCACGCTTACTGGTGCTATAAGTGTGACTGGGTTGGTACTTGTTGGTTGACATCAATTGATCACTTTTCAACACCATTGACAAGAGCTGACGATCAGTGTATTCCACGGGTCCTTCACCAGAGTCTCGGTGAATCTTCTTGATAAACTGATTGACTGTCCTGCTTGAAGTGATGGCCTTGATCAACTCAACAGTGTCAATCACCGTATCACCCGTACCATTGGCCTTGTTGAAGAAAGTGTGCACCTCGTCCAAGTTCTTGGCGATAGATGTCATTGCCTCCTCGGTGCGCTCCATCTCACTAGTGATTGGTGCCTTCTTCTTGTGCTCCTCAAGCACAAGTGATTCGTGTAGTTGTCTGTAGTGATCAACTATCTGACCTCTCGCTGCATCATGTATCTTGTACGATGTGGCCAGGCTTTGTAGGTGCTCCCATGACTGCTCCAACCTCTTGTCAAAGGGATCGTCTAACTTCTTCTTTGCAGCAGCGGTAGCCGTCATACTATGTTTTATATTATCGATATGATCGAGATTGTGCATCTTATGTTTGGTCACAGCACAATGAGCAGACCAGTTGTTTACAATCGAAGCATACTATCTCAACCTTTGCTTCATGCTCACACACTTTGTCGCCACCATCATTATCATCCTTTTGTTGTTGCACCTTTCTTTGACCTAACAGTCCTGATCCTTGCCATATATATATATAATTATTACTACTATTATCTCTCAACAATGAAGTGTTTGAAATGAGTGAACATCCCCAATGTGGAGGGGGTGACGAGAATCGCAATAGTTCTCGAAAGTAGATGAATTTGAAGTTCGAGAGAGTGTGTGAGGGGTGGAACAATTCCATCATGTCATCTTTATTAATTGTTTGGTATTAGACACCATGTATAACCTTGTATCTTACCTGAACCAAGTGGTTTCCAAGTGTTCTGTAACTCCATGTATTGAACGAATCGTCCATCATTGTTGGATACAAGTACAGGCCCCAATCCAGGAACATAGAATAATGAATCATTTGGTGATACCAATGTTATAGTTGCCAGATTGATAGTAAACTTCTTGATTGATAATGTTATTTTTGCAAAGAAATCCGATGATATGATATATATATTGTCTGAGCCATCATAACAACAAGCATCAAACATCTTATCCTTTGGAATTTGGTAGAATAGTTCACATCTCTGTGTCTCCAGTTTGAACTTCTTGATTGTTAAATATAGTCTATTTGAAGAGTTGATACCTCCAACTATTATTATTGATTGATCTTTATCATTGTAGAATGTCCATCCTGATTTTAAACAAAAGTCCAATGATCCATAGTGTCTAAACTTCTTGGTCTCCACATTGAAGCAATCAACACGACTGAGTAGATTGCCTTGGTATGATCCACCGATCAGATATATATGTTTATCACCATCGAAACATGCCGATATGCCAACTCCACCAAATACTGATGCCCCTTCAATTGAATGACAGTGTGCGCTACTCATTGTGTTCCAGCACCAGTGTTCATCATTACCAATGTTACTATGTTGATATTGGCTTGTGTTATCCAATCCTCCAAACATGTATATCTGATCATGTGCGTATACTATTGATGTCTTGTCCTCATTCACTTGTCCTCTCCATGGTGAGTTGATTGTGTACAATGTCTTTGCGAATGGTGAGAATGAGCAGAGTGATCCTTCGGCCAATCCAACAAGATGATTATGATAACTATGTGTTGGTATCCATTCCTTCTTTTGATCAACAACATCGATCATCGTTTGAGTGATACATCTATCTGATCCAACATAAGTATAACTATTCTTAACAGTACTGAATGGTCTACTAAGTTGATACTCTTGTGTTGTTGTTTCAACAACCTTAGCACTGCTAAGTAGCATTGACATTATGTCCAATGATGTTGTTGGGGTCGATGTAGCACCATCAACATCATCAACATGGTCGGATGTTTGATGTATTGTCTCTATGAACTGATCGATCGTCTCACTTGAGTTGATATGTTTGATCAACTCATCATGGTCAGTCTCGTAGTGACTATTGACCTTGTCTTTGTTGAATAGAGAATGGATATCAACCATCTCTCGTATGATCTGTGATACCATAAGTTGAGTACGCTCCATCTCTTTGATGATAGGTGACTTCTTCTTATACTCTTCAATCATCAATGATTCATGTACTTGTCTATAGTGATCTGCTATCTCGCCTATTGCCGTCTCTTGAGTCTGATAGGTGTTGGCCAGACTCTGTAATATTGACCATAGTTCATTCAAACGTTTGTTGAAAGGTTCTATTATAAGACGTCTTTTAATAGATAACTCCAACTTATTCTTTATATTGATTACATGTTCTGTATTATGTTGTTTATGTCTTGCTGGTTTACAAGCAATACATATCATCATTTTACAATCGAAACAAATTGTCTCGATCTTTGCTCTGTGTCCACAGGTTTTTGGAACAGGTTTGACATCATTTCCATCATTTGTCTTGGTTGTGATTGTAGTCATTTGTGAGTTAATTGATTGAGTCAAAAATTATTTGTTATTATAGTTGATACATTTCGTCAAATGGTTATTTATTAATATATTTTGGGACTGGAAAATGATTCAAATCTTGGGAATTTTCCATGTTCTCAATCATTTTTTTTGAGTTCCCATTAAGAATGAATGAATGAATGAATAAATGAATGATTGACATATTATTAACGACCATTTGGTATTATACACCTTATGTTATCTTTGAATGATCCGGTGTGTACGGATCTCCATGTGTTCTCCTTCTCGTTGTATTGAAGTATACGGTCATCTAAACAAAGTATTGGTCCAATACCAGGTACATAAAGTAATGTGTTGTCGCTTGTTACTTTGTTCTTGGGCTTGACCAAACTGGTCTCTTTTCGTTCAGTCAATGATACACTTGAGAAGAATTCATGGCCAATTAAGTATATCTTGTCGACACCATCGAAGCAAAGTGAAGTGCAGTATGCATGATCTTCGAGCGTCAACAAGACTCTATTTCTCTGGTTTTTTGGATTATATGAGACGATACATATGTACTGCATATCTTCTTGATCGACTCCACCGAAACTGTAGATGAAACCATTGTGGAAGAATGTCCATGCTGATTTGAAGAATTGTCCGGTCACTCCAATGTGCCTGAATTGTTCTGTCGCCACATTGAAGCAATCGATTCGACCCATTGTGTTCCCATTGTGACTACCTCCCCACAAGTAGATATGTTTGTCACCATCGAAGCAAGCTGAGATGCCATGTCCACCAACAACTGAATTTCCATAGATGTCACTAGTTTCCCATTCTTGAATCAACAGTGAGAATCTAGCATAGGTATTCTTGTGTTCGTTACCTTCACCACCAACACATAGATGCTGTCGCGTGCGTACACAATTGAAGTATTGACACTCTTCCTGTTCATCAAGGCATCATTAAACTTTGTCATGTTCCACTTGACGGCTAAGGTTGGTTTGAAGATATTTGTACCCAGGTCATTGCATGCGAATACTTGATTGGCAAACACATGTCTTGCCCTCCATGCGAATCTAGGATCGATCACTTCAATCAGTTACAATCCTCTCCAGATCTAGCATTTAAGTATGGAATCCTTTTGGTGCTGAAATGATGACTGAGTTGATACTTGCTTGACGACATGTTCTCATTGCACTCCATGAATCTGGCCAACAACGCGTGCTCTGTGCACTTGATCGGCTCGACAACAGTGCTCGGATGTATCGTCCTAATGTACTGATTGGCACTGCTGCTTGACATGACGGCGTTCATCAACGCGTTGTTATCAGGCTCACTATCAGTCACCTTGATTGTGTTGAACAACATGTGAATATCTGTCAACTCCTTTGTTATTCGAATGATGGTGTCTTGGGTACAATCCATCTCTTTGACGATTGGCGACTTCTTTTTATGCTCTTCAATCACCAACGCCTCGTGTAACACTCGATAGTGCTCTGTGACCTGCTCCATTGCCACTGTTTGTGTCTTGTACGTTGCGATAAGACTCTGCAGATGCTCAAAGTACATCCTGTCTCTTATTGAATGCACTACTAAGTCTCCTATCTTGAATTGATTGCTTGATATTATCAATGTGCTCCAAGTTATGTAACTTATGAACGAGTACAACACATAATGAACAGACTAACATCTTGCAATCAACACATATGACCTCTATCCTTCGCCACCAAACACATACACTGTTGATGTCTTGACTCCATTCCTAACCAACTTTGATTTATCTATGTGGTACCTCATAAATTTCCCAGTTGTTGGTCTGAAGAAACAATTGCAATCGTCATTGAATGTGAAGATTTCGTTGGCCATCTGATGTGATGACTTCCATGCAGTCTTTGAATCGATCACATCAATGATTGATCGCATCTGTCCAGTGAATGTATCGGTGTATTGTTGAGTCTTGATGCTGAATGGACGACTGAGTTGATATTGATTGGTGGTCATCTGTTGATTGCACTCCAAGAACTTGGTCAACAATGTGATGTCGGTGTTGATAGCAGCCGCACCACTTTCATCATTGACATGTATCTTCTTGACAAACTGAGCTATGCTCTTGCTTGATGTGGCAGCTCTCATCAACTCTGCAGTGTCTGTCTCACACTCACCGTCGCCAACCTTGTTGAACAATGAGTGAATATCATTGATCTCTTTGGCAATGCGACCGATGGTCTCTTCAGTTCGCTCCATCTCGAGAGTGATATCCTTCTTTTTCATGTGTTCCTCGATCACCAGTGCATCATGCAATCGTTTGTAATGCCCCACGACATCCTTAACAGCATTATCCTGTGTCTTGTACGTTGTCAACAGACTCTGCATATGATCCCATAACTCATTCAATCTCTTGTCAAACGTGTCGTTGACCTTCTTCTTTGTGATTGATTGTTTGATGTTGTCAATGTGATCGAGATTGTGTGGCTTGTGACTGGTGACTGCACAGAGAGAGCATAACATCATCTTGCAATCGATGCATACCACCTTCACCTTTGTGACATGCTCACACTTGTCCAGCGATCCCATCACATCATCATCAGGTGCTTGATAATCATCCCTCTTCTGCTGCTCTTGATCCACCTCCTTCTTCACTGCAGGTGACCTCTGAGTGTGCACTCTCTTCTTTGTCATTCTGCTTAATCTTTGTTTGCCAACAATATTCGTTTACCTCTTTGGAAAGACAAAATGAATTTACTATCGAGTTACTCGTCAATGGTTATGCGGCACGCCACGCCAATTATATCAATCATAGACGTTTATTCATTCTATCCATCCATCCATCCATCTATGTTGATCAATCAAGCATTGGTAATGAGACACATATTTGTGTATCCTTGTGCACTTTGATTAATTGTTTTCCATTTGTTGTCATTGATCAGATATTGAAGGACTCGTTCATTGTTCAACAGTATTGGACCAGTTCCAGGCACATATATCAATATATATGGTTGTGTAGTTGATTTGGAACGGTCTGGAGGTGTTAAATCGATGGCTTTGGTTTTAGGTTGAGATAATGACATGACTAAGAAGGAGTGATCTTTACACATGAGAAAGATATTATCGACACCATCAAAGCAACAGGATTCGACCACTTTGGTAACACCAACACTGAAGATGACCCTAGATGTCAATGATTTAAGGTCAAACATATAACAGCTGTGCAATAATCGGCTATCTTGACCAATTCCACCCAGCGTATAGAGTGCACCGTTGTGGAAGAATGTCCAACCTGACTTTGAACAATCTCTATTGGATCCAATGTGTCTGAATGTGTTGGTCTCAATGTTGAAGCAATCGATGCGATTTAAGTTGATACCTTTGAAACAACCTCCGATCAAGTAGATATGCTTGTCACCATCGAAACACACCGAAATGCCATGTCCACCAACAACTGACGGGCCTGAGATGCTGAGGTTATCGCACCATGTCTTCTCCAACAATGAGTATCGAACATAGCTCCTCTCCTGATCATGGCCCACACCACCAAACACATAGATGTTGTCTCGGGCGTACACTGTTGATGTCTTGACACCGCTCCTAATCAACTTTGATTTGTCCTCATTGAGAGAGTACAATCTCCCAGAAGGAATTCTTGGATCGATGAATTTGTTGCCATTGTCATTGAATGCGAAGATGTGATTGATATATTGATGTGATGACTTCCAAACTGTATTTGAATCGATCACATCAATGATTGATTGCATCTCTCCAGTGAATGTATCTGTGTATTGTTGTGTCTTGATGCTGAATGGACGACTGATTTGAAGTTGATTGGTGGTCATCTGTTCATTGCACTCCAAGAACTTGGCAGTTAATGAGATGTCGGTGTTGTCAGCTGGCTCGCCATCATTTATATGAATCTTCTTGACAAACTGAGCGATTGTCTTGCTTGATGTGGCAGCTCTCATCAACTCTGCAGTGTCTGTCTCACAGTGACCATCGCCAACCTTGTTGAACAATGTATGAATATCATTGATCTCTTTGGCAATGCGACTGATGGTCTCTTCAGTTCGCTCCATCTCGAGAGTGATGTCCTTCTTCTTCATGTGCTCTTCAATCACCAGTGCTTCATGAAGTTGTCTGTAATGCTCCACAATATCCTTGATTGCATTGTCCTGTGTCTTGTACGTTGCCAACAGACTCTTCATGTTGACCCACAACACATCCAATCTCTTGTCAAACGTGTCGTTGAACTTCTTCTATGTGATTGATTGTTTGATCTTGTCAATGTGATCGATATTGTGCAACCTATGACTCTCTACGATGCAGAGTGAACACACCAGCATCTTGCAATCGATGCATATCACCTCAACCTTTGTGACATGTGCACACTTGTTCAGTGAGACCAACTCATCAGTCACTGCGCCACTGTGTTGTTGTTGCTCTTGTGCGTCCTCCTCCTTCTTCAATGCAGATGATCTACGAGTGTACACTCTCTTCTTTGTCATTCTACCTAGTCTTATCTCTTTTGTTTGATCACACACTTTGTTAATGAAACTAACACTCGTTAATTTGAAAGAATGATGGGTTGATTCAACTTATTTATGGGAGTGAACTTCCATGTCACAACTTGGTCAACAAGGTTAATCCATCGGCAATGCCCAGCATGGTGATCAGTACACGCTTGTCATTAACAACCTTTTTGTTGAGTTGGTCAATGGCTTGACCATTGGGCTCAGTCGCTATATCGACATGATGAGGTGGTTAATATAGTTGATCATGATTAAATACAATGAATGATAGACACATACGATTGAGTACTTCAGCGTGGAAGAAGACATTGTCCAATGCAATGATACCACCCTTTCTGATGAGCTTTAGTGAGAGCTCATAGTAGGAATCATAGTTTGTCTTGTCGGCATCGATAAAGATAAAGTCGAATGTTCCCTCCTTGCCTTGATCGATCAACTCCTGGAGAGTCTCAGTGGCCGGCTTAATCCTCAAATCAATCTTATGATCAACTCCAGCCTGCTTCCAGAACCTCTTTGCATGATCCGTATACTCTGTGGACACGTCACAAGCAATCACTAGACCCTATCGTATACAATATGTTGAGTTGATTTGAGTTGATTGATTGATTGAGTTGGTAACTTACCTCATCGGGCATTGCCAATGCAACAGTGAGTGCACTTAATCCAGTGAATACACCAACATCAATGGCAGTCTTTGCATTAATGATCTTAATGAGGAAGGTAAACAGAGAACATTGATCCAGAGCAGACATCCTGGATGTGATAGAGGGATGCCTCTCTGTCAGTCAGTCATCCAAATTTGGATCGATCAATCATACTCACATTCGATTGGATACATTAGTCTTGGTATCTTGATGATCAATGATTATTATTATTGGATATTGGTTAAGTTAAGTTCAATCAAAGGTAGATATAAGATAGGTCACATACATTCAAACAGTTCCTTCTGAACTGGATGCAAGTTGACACTATGTTGTATCATGTATTTATACAACTCTCCCGATACACCTGTCTTGACATCATATACAACTGGTAGGTTTGACATTGTTACACACTTGTAGTAATGTTATATAAGTATAAGTATATGTATAGTATTATGAATGAATCATCTGACTTGTAATGTTTATGCCAAAGTGTAGTAGTCTTTGTGGATATTGGGGTTGAACAAGGCAACACGCCACACTAGTCGACGGTTCATTGGCTTTGTGTTTCCTAAGCTTACCACGCTAGGATACTCGTGATGCGCAACACCAATGAGAGAGAAGAGAAAGAGAGATAGATATTTATGTGTATATATATATATGTATGTACAACTTAATACGATACTATTTCCTTTATTCTCTTTCTTGGCTCTTGGTAACTACTAATGCTGCTGCTGCTGTTTGAACATAGAGTAAAGGCTGATGGACCACCAGGCAGAACACTTGGTGTAGAGCAGAGTACTAATGTTGTTGTACTTATGATTGGACGTTGTTGTTGTTGTTGTTGTTGATGTTGTTGATGTGGTAATTGATTGTATATTACATGTGATGAAGTTGAAGACAGCTGCTGACTATGCAACTGTTGATACTGTTGTTGTTGTTGGTAGACTTGATACTTCCTCTTATTGTTGTTGTTTGGTGAGGTTGGTACTAGTGAAGATGGAGATGATGAGTATTCCTGGGAGTGTCCACCAGTTGGTGTTGACATGCAGGAGTGAAGGAATGGCGATGAAGGCTGAGATGCTGATGAAGATGATGATGTTGAGCCCATCATCGGTGAGCTGAATGAAGATGCCGATGATGATGTGAATGGATTGTAGTTTAAACATGACATTGTAGCGATACATGATGATGACTGTGATGCAGACTGCTGCTGCTGTTGCTGTACTTCTTGTTGCGACCTCAGCTGAGTGGATGATCTATGTATGATATCGATGAACAGCGCCAGGTCCTTCTCGTGCAGGTACACTTGGTAGTCGATCAGTTGGAGGAAGTAGGCCTCGACACGGTTGATATGCGCAATGGGCGTGTTGAAGATCTTGGCAATGTACTTGTTGACACTCATCTTCTCCTCCATCCACATCTTGATCGTTACGATGATGCTGGTTGTGAGCACGTCGAGGAATGTCGTCGAGGCCTGAGTGTTCTTGCGCGAGAACAGGTCGGCGTAGTATATGCAGCCGATGAACAAAGAGTGGTAGAGCGCGTTGTCCTCGGCCAGGCTGTGGCGCTTGCTGTGTTGGCGGTAGAAGAAGTGGATGACCGTGTCCACCATGTCGACCAGTTGTCCAACGTAGCGCTCCACGTCGGACAGTGGCGTGGAGTGTGGCAGCAACACTCCGTGCTGCTGGGGAACGACCACGCGCTGTTGGATACCAAGTCTTGGGAGTGGGGCCAGCTGAGGTGGCACCGTGTTTCTATAAATCCATGTCAGGAATAGACGCGAGGAATAGTCCCGTGTCATTGATGCTTCCAAGTCTGCGTGGTACTTTTGCATCATTATCTTCTTTGGTGAGCCATTCATTGGCTTGGTCCATGTGATGTTGTTGATTGATTGATTGTCCATCATCATCATCATCATGGTAGGTATATATTATATATTATATATTTTATGTTTGGGATACTATTGATTGATTAATTTGGAATGGGTATTAGTCCATGGACTGTGTCTTTATCTCAATGAATGGATGGATGGATGTGGAAGTATGTCGAGTGGAAGGTTGGTAGGTGAGGGAGAGTAATTGTTATGATCAATGAATGGGCATTATATCAATCAATCAAACAATCAATCAATCGATTATATCATATGCTCTGGCTGGCAATGATGATGGATGGATGGATATGATGGGAGGGGGTGGAGGTTGGTGTACAGGATGGAAGCCAACGAGTGGGCATGAATGAATGTGAGGTGGAGGTTGGAGTAGTACGCACCCCTATCAGTAGACACCAGGACCGACCATGAACCAATGCAGGAATGAATGAATGAATGAATGATAGGAGCAGGTGTGAGATTGTGTTGTGGTTGTTGGTACGATATAAGTTATAATAGTGTGTGTGATGTAATGGCGGTCTTGCTTGGATGCGTGATGAATATAACAAGTTGGTTATTGTTGTTGTTACATTCATTCATTTGCGTTGAGTGGAGCTTGTTTGCGGAATGGAATGGGAAACCGATCACACACATAAATGTGAGCAGTTGCGTCAATCAAATTGAATGCGCCGATTCTGACACGATTTGTGTTGTTTTCTTTGTTGTTGATCAGTGATTGGGTGTGGTGTGTGTGTTTGTGCTTCTTTGCGTGTGTGAATGTCGTTGATCAAACACATGGATGCCCTGGGGGTTGATTGATTGGTTGACCAATAGATAGATTGATTGATTGATGTACAACTTGTTTAATCGGCCTTACCTTGATTGTTATTGTTTAACGACAAACGCTCATACAACTAACTAAAGTTGAGAGAGAAGTCCTTGTTTCCTGTAATGTCAAGAGTAACTCAAAGAGTTGGTGAAGTTATATATATTTTGGATGTGGTAATCACAATCAATTCATGTAACTAGTATTGTGAACAGTTTAACAATAAGTGAGAGTATCAGTTAACTATGTATGTTGCAACTATTACTACTTGTAAAGGTGTATATTTATATTTATGAGGTAATGATTGTTTAATAGAGTCAATGTACCAACTTGTAGTGTTTAATGTTTGCCCAGTCCAACAACATCAACAACATTGATAACTACTTACAAACTTGATTAATCGTAGTCGTTGAAGGGCCATGCAAGGATGCCGATTGTGATGATGGAAGGCCTGTTCTTGCCCAACTCCCCCACCAATCTCCAACAACATCATCGATGAACGAATGACATTGTCACAAATTCTCTCCCACCGTCAAGTGTCGTTGAATGAATGCGTTCTCTCTTCCTGGTTGGATAATGTGCTCACTCCCACACACTTGTTGGGTTTGTTTGAGACCAATGCTTTTCAAAGTTTGAACAAGATGGATGAAGGGGGCACGAGTTGGTTCAACTCGAGTGTGTTTGGACTTCCTTCCATGCGCACTTTTAAATTCAATTTGTCATTCGGTCCACGAATACATCAGAATACCCTGATCTGAAATTACCTTGTTGGGCAACAACCAACAATCGATCGAACCCCCAACATCACATCCAAGGTCCATCATCTGCATTTGCAAGTCGTTCGTTAGTTATTTGAATCCATTAATCAACCTATCAATCAATCAATATAACTCAAAGAATTGATGTACAAAACAATGTCAATCAATCAATCAGTCAATCAATTTCGAAGACGATTAAGTTAAGTTATTTATTAGTTGTATTTATACAAAAAAAGACTTTGAATCTAGACTGCCAAAGTATGATCACACTTGTTGGTTAGTGTCCATGTGATCGATGAACCAAATGCAGTGATGTGAATTGATTGTTTGATGGTTGGTTGATTGATTGACATTGTTTTAGTGGTGTCGTAAATGCATATTGCTGAGGCCATTTTGTCGTAGTTGGCCACAAGTGATTAATATGACATGACTGTGATGATTGATAGTGTTGTCATTACCACCAATCATTGTCATGTCAACGCTGTTGTTGATCCTGGAATTGTCGATTATGTTGTGTTGGCCAGTTTCAAAAAAAGTGGTTGGAGTAGGCAGCGCCGCTGGGGATACCGGCTTGCAGGTCCGAGTAGTGAGTGTAAGGGAACATCGAGCCAGCATTGTTGTTGTGATTGGCCACTTGCTGAGCGGCACAGTTGTTCAGATACAGCACAACTGGCATGTGACCATTGTTTTTGGCCTCCAGCAGAGGTGTTGATCCACTGCCATCCATGCTTCTGAGGTCCGCACCAGCATCCACAAGAAGACGACAGCTTTGCTCGTCGCCCAGGGCAGCGGCCAGATGTAACAGGGACTCGCCATCATCATTGGTCAGGTTGGCATTGGCTCCGCACTTTAGCAGGAGATCCAGGACGGGAGCACGCGACTCGCGGATGGCGTAGTGGGCCGGTGAGTCGCCCTCCTCGTCTACGACGTTGATGTGCGCACCAGCGGCGATCAGTGTGCCGGCCATTTCCAGGTTTGGGGCAAGGTGGAGAGGGGTGACCTGGGCCATGGTCTGCAGGTTGGGGTTGGCGCCCTTCAGCAGCAGATACTGAGAGTAGATAAGATTGTTGTTGATTACGGACGAGTGGAGAATGGAGAGACCCTGCTGATTCTGGGCGTTGACGCTGAATCCACATTGATTGATAAGGTTATCGATTGTTTGAAACTCCTTATTATTAAACAGTTGCAATAGTATGTCGGCCATTTGATAGGATTCAATAAACAGTGTTTGTGTTGAAGCTGGAGCTGGAGCTGAAGCTGGAAGTGTTTGTCTTGATTGATCTGTAACATTTGTCTGGACCGACTGGTCCAGAGAAGTATATAGGTTGGTCATGTTAAATGTTGTTGTTGTTGTGTTGCTCATTGTTATAATGTGATATATATTATATATCTGTATGATATTATTATTATAGTTATAGTTAATTAATAATGATGATAAATTCTTAGTAACAATAATGTATACATACTTGTCAATTATCCACTCATATTATGTCAATCCAGACATCTTCCAACCCCCAACTACTCATCACACACACTTTCTGGTGAGAAACTTGTGATTTTGTTAAAAATAGGGGAACAACACCTTGTTGCACAGAAAATTATCAAATTTTCATAGTTTGGTATTGGAGGATCACACGATTTGATTCGCAACTAGTTCCCTGGCAAAAGGAACAAGTTGCGAAAAGCAATGGAGAGTTCAAACTGACTTTGCCTCCAAATTACCCAACCGTCATATAATTAATTTATAAATATATTAAATTATGATATAAATCTTACCTTTACTAAAATATACCAGATTTAGGAAATAATTGTATTACAATAGTATATCTCAAGATCCGATATATTTAATTGAGTTACTCAAAGTTGAAGCAAATGAATGAAGATGAATGAGTGGGTGTTTGTGAGTGTGTCAGATTCACTCGACATTGACATCTACGAATACGAGTCACTCTATCAAATCCAATCAATCCTCCAACATATACACACACATGAGAAAAGATAAACTATTTAGATATATATAGGTTTCCAATGGAGACCAGTAGAGATGATAACAACAACAATAATAATAATACAACGACAGCTACATCCACAGCCACAGGAAGCACGATACCTTCAACAACTACAACAACAACAACAACAACAACTAATACATCATTAACATCATTGTTGAGTGCAACTTTAAGTTATAACAATATCAATAACAATAACAATAATAATAATAGTAGTAGTAGTAGTGGATTCAAAGGACATAGATCAAATTATAGTAATGGAGGCAATAGTAGTAGTAGTTCATTGAGTTACTTTGAATCACCTCTGTTTCAAAGTGGCTTTGGTACCTTTCTAAAGTCTGGAGAGTTCAGCGATCTAACAATACACTCAGAGGGCAAGCAGTACCACCTGCATCGAGTCATCCTAGCCTACTCCTCAAAGTACTTCTCAGAGTTCTTTGACAAGAACAACATCAACAGCAGTAGTATTGACATGACCAATGGACATTATGTCAAACAACATATTATTGAAGGATCAGAACAACAACAACAACAACAACAACAACCGACATTATCATCATCACCATCATTAACATCACCGAGAACTACATACTTTGAAAAGATTGACGACAGCAACTATGAATTGAAAGGATTGTTCATTGAACACTTTGACTCGGTGGTCACTTATCTGTATGAGGGCAGGGTCAACTTGACACCGCTGAACGCGCTGCCATTGCTGTCGCTGTCCAACAACTTCCAGATCAAGGGGCTGAAGAAGTACGCGACCTTCTCACTCACGAGCTCAATCACAAAGGACAATGCATTCGTAATGCTCAACAAGGCCATCCACATCAACTCTGAAGACCTGATCACCAAGTGTATAACAGTGATCTGCAAGCACTTTAATCAACTGATACAGCCACACTACTCTCATCTCTTCCTACAGCAACAGCAACTCCAACAACAGCATCAACACTCTTTGCATCCACATCACCTGCCACCACTACCACCCTCGACAGTATCCACCAACAACAGCAGCAGCGCACTATCTGACGAGTTGGACTCGTCGGCCACCGAGCATCTCGAGTCCAACAACAACTCATCTGAACATCTCAGCACATTGACCGACAGTGGCGACGAGAGCGACGATGAATCATTGTCGTCTACCGTCTCGCAGCCACCAGCTGGAACCAACGCGACTACCACCACAACCTCATCGATACCAATCCTGACGGCGTCGTCTATATCCGCGACAACCAACACATCACACTCAAACTTTGGAAGGTTTGGCTCACCATCGCCGTCCAACTCGTCGTCGTCCATCACAGCGCCATCACTCTCGCACGACAAGTCACTCAACACGACAACCATCCACACGATACCCGAACTGCTATCACTGCCCGTCTCTATCATGATCAGATTGATGCGCCAAAACAATCTGTCCGTCTCCAACGAAGCCGTCGTCTACAAGACCATTGTAAAGTATATACAGGCTAACAAGTCCACGCTCGGCGAGCAGGACATCGACTCGCTGTTTGAATGTGTGCGCTTCCCCCTGTTCAACTACCAGCAGCTCGAGGAGGTGCAGGAGAACACATTGATCCCCAAGTCACTCATCACCGAAGCTCTGATGCTTCGTCTGCGGCTTCACGAGGGACCAAAGGAGGCCAATGGCAACCTGTCAAGCGCGCCGTCCAACTCCAAGTCACCGTCGTCATCATCGACCAACGTCGTGCAGACGGGTACACCCGGCGGTGCCCCGACCAACTCGCCAACGCCCTCACTGCAGGTGACCAATCCATCGACATCGTCATCGTCTTCATCGTCGTCCTCCTCGCTTTCAGTGGCGCAGGAGCCCACTGATGTTGTTGACAATCTGGCGTTGATCAGAAGGACACCGCGTGCGCCGTACGCAATCTCACTGGAGTACAACCCCAAGACTGATGCAGTGGCAGGTGGTGTGTTCTATTACATTGGAACCAATGGACTCAAGGAAGAATGGTCAAACCCAGCCATCAGAGGTCGTGTACGTGTTACATTCTCATCAATCGAAAAGGGCAATGTCACTGATATAGTTGGACGTACACCTACTGAATGTTGGACAATGTAAGTATCCCATTCCGTCATCATTTGGCTTCATACTCATACACATACTGACTTGACTTTGGATGAATAGGGATGTACCTGCATCATGGGTATCGATCAATCTTGGATCAAGTCGTACCATGGTACCTACATTCTATAGTCTTCGCCATGGAGGTAACAGCAAGGCTGATTGTTTGAGGAATTGGACATTGCAAGGATCGATGGACAGCAAGGTAAGTGATGCATCAAGTCCGCACACTCATTCATTCAATTCACTAACATTTGATCAATGTAGAGTTGGACAATTCTCTCAAGGCATAGTAATGATTGTTCATTGAATGGCAATTACAGCACATGGACATGGCCAATTGATAATTGTACACAAGCATACCGACATTTTAGAATCCTACAAACAGGCAGAAACTCGACCAATCACAACTTCCTATCTATATCAGGTATCGAGTTCTATGGTGACCTGTACGAAACCAGAAGAGAGGATTAAATATCTCTCCTACTCCATCATCGTTATTATAATATAATACATTTATAACTATTTATTGTATCATCAACCTTGTTCCCAACATTGATAGGTCAATCGACTTTGAGAAATTGGAAATAAGGGAAGGGCTCCCTCTCTTCGTTTTTTCATTCTTCTTCTTTGGAGCCAAGTCCACACAACAGATACATTGACAAAGAGATAATGGACATTGGTGGACAGTTGGCAAAGAATGTCGTTGTATGGTTCGATTGGGATGAGTGGACAGAGATATACAATGCACTCTACTCAAATGATCAGACCGCTCAAACTGCAGCGATCAAACGAATAGCAGCATGGAAGAGTAGGGGCAAGTTACCAATGGCTGTCGAGGCCACTTCATCATTGGTAGAACTACTCGCGTCGACACCAACAACAAATACCACAACAACATCAGTGTCAGAGAATATGAGAGCATTGGCACTTGGAATGGCAATCAATAGATTGGTGAATGGTGTGATTGAATCACATCAACATAGAGCGCCACAGAATAGAACGATGAATAATAGGTCAATGTTTGCTATTGCTGCTCAGATGAACTTACCAATGCACTTTGTTGACATTAGACATGAGGCTGCACACTCTTCATTGCCTTCAATCCGTGTGTTGTGCACGATTGCACGCACGGCACTTACTTGGCTAGACGATCATTATTGGCAGTCACAACTCACATTGTTCAATGGACAACGTACCAACCTCAAACGCATACTGGACACATACTCCAAACAATTCGATCATACTGTCAATGAGTTGGGCATGGGCTCTGGCACGAACAAGAACTCCACGGCCAAGAATACAAAGATCAAGGATTGGCTCGCCGACAATGTGAGGACGACGGTCGCCACTATCAAAGACCTGATCTCGGCTGGTCAGCTCGAGGGCATCCTTGTGCCAATGCTGGTCGACGACGGATTTCTCGTGCCCAGCGCACAATCATATACTCCTTTGCAAAAGGGCGACTACACCGTGCCATTCCTCATCGACAAGAAGTGGAGGACCCTCCTGAAAGAGCTTCACGAGACCTACCCCCACTTCTTTATCATCTTGTTCTACCTGCTCGTGGACCGAATCACTGGCGCGAACAAGATTGCACTGACGTCCAAGCGATTGCTTGCTGGTTGGCTCATGTTGTTGACGCGCAAGTACAACTTCACCTCACAGACCAAGGAGACACTCAATATGGAGCTGCCCTACCGCTTCATCTTTGAGCGATGCTTGGTGAGTAGCTCACAGATCGCCACGGCTGTACTGGAGACTGTGGCGCCCATGCTCACCAAGAAGGACCAACAATCACTGCGGAGTAAAGGTGGTTCGGCAGCAGTTGACCCAGCTACACAGTACAACATGGCGAGCGAACATGGCAAGTGGAGACCTATCGAATGGTGGACGCCATGTCCAATCGGTGTCGCGCCTATTGTGTCAACCACCAGTGGGTCCAACAAGCTTGACCTGCCCGTCACTCTTGACAGTGGCACGGCGTCGTTGGTCGAGCAAGACACAAACAGTTTAAAGTCAATCAATGAATGTCCAGAGATCAAACAACAATGGATCGACAAGGTGCGCAATATAATCAACAAGTCACAGACATCATCGTCAACAACTGATACTCAGGTTGGAAGCAAGCGTGAGATTGGTGATGGCGATCAATCAATCAAACAAAAGAAGCAAAAGGTTGTTCATGCTCCACCAGTCAACCAACAACAATCAATAATCGATGTTGATGCTCATCCAGGATCATCTTCAACAACAACAACAAAGCGAAACAAGAAGGAGAAGTCAGTTGTTGGAAAGGTAGCCAACCTTGCCTTTTGGAAGTAATGGCTGGCATTGGCAATGAATAAATGAATGATCCAATAACAGTCCATTCCTGCAATTGGATTAAAGACTTGCCATTCAAAGGCATTGCCTGGCATCCAAGTTCAAGTGTCATAGTGACCAAACATATATACATTCAATCACAACTATATATGGATATTTATAATTGTGTTTAAATAATTGATTGATTGTTATAACTCACACCCACTCACTAACACCCACTGATCATGTGATCACACTCTTAGTGCTCGTTTCTTATTCATAAGTGTGTATGTGAGTTTATGTGTTTGATTAACATACATACTACACTCTAGGTCAACCAACAACATTGATCATGTTCATGGTTGAATGTTAAACATATATCAATCCTTAACATTACTATCTTTCAACGACGCACACACACACATTCCACTTCACACCATCTGATCAATCAATCATACACACTCATACACACACATTCCCATCAACCAATAGAGCGACGCTACACGCATGTCCTTTCATATAGATGTCCCTGTCTATTATCACGTGATCTCCAACAGACATACAAACACCCCTTACTAACCATACAAGGTCACAATCACTTCACCACCATGAATTCCAATGTCCATGCCATCTACCAAACAACCACCTCAATCACCAGTGATCGGGCATCACTCTTCACTCTCTGCTTCGGTATTAATAGATTCCTCACTCACTCTCACTCAATCAATCAATGCCCGATGGTCACAACGGCAACAGTAGTAGTGGTAATAGTAGTACAATACAACAAGAATGAATGAATGAATGGAATATACGACAATCGTAATCGTATCGCATCACAATGTTGTTGTTGTTGTTGTTGATGAACATACTGCAGTCCAACCAAACATTATTATCGCCAGACTGATCTAACGTACGCACCGAACAACAACGCCATGTATAACAACATCCATCCACCCTTAACTATACTCAACGCGTCTCGCCAGTGGTGTAGTTTGATCTATTTTAGTTCCTGCTCCATCCATCAATCAATCAATCAATCCACCTGTGTTTGATGGCTGTGATTATAATTGTTGGTGTGAGAGATGGCTTTGCTTAACAACGTTGGGTTGACTGAGCATGGTACCATGCTCCTTCCTCCCTCCCTCCTGTCTCCTCTTCCTGTCTCCTCCTCCAAGTTTGAATTCAACCAAACATCCATCATCTCACCAACTTTATTTATATACACATCCCAAACCAACGTCCAACTTTCCAGACTTATCTCTTCTACACACACAATCAGTCAATCAATCAAAGTCAGACCATTCCAATCCATTCCAATCAAACACATTCAATCCATCCCACATAACAAACAACATCTTGGCACATCAACATCAACAACAATAATAATTTGCCAACTGGAAAGATGAATAATAATACTATAAATTATATTAAGATTGTTGGATTGCTGTGGACAATGTTGGTGATTGGTGCGATGTCATTGGACTATTCAGATTGTGGTACATTCAAGAACAGCATGTATGGAATGTATAATATCAAGTCACCAAACGGCGTACAGCGCTGCAATGTTGTGATCGAGGACGACGAAGGCTTCCAGGATTTATATTTGGGCGACGATATGGAAGAAGAACAGATAGTGACCAATGGCAAGACGACCACATTTTACAAGTCGTCAACGACAACGACCACCACCAACACAATGGCGACCAGAAGCACCAGCAGCGACGATTATATTAGCGAGACCGAAACTCGCTCCACGACCACCACCACCTCGGGCGGATCGGCCGGCGCCGGCTGGGAGGACTCATTCATGAAGTCGTTCTGGCCGTTCAATTTTGGATCGAGTGGCGGCAGTACGAGTGGCGCAACGACCAGATCAATGCCATCGACAACAACCACATCAACGACAAAGACTTCAACGACGACAACTGGAACACATTATTCCAACTTTGATGATCTGTCATCATATTATTCATACTTCTACAATAAGCCATCGCGGACCACAACCAAGACCTACTCGACCCCAAACCTCACGCCAGAGGAGCAGGAGTACATGGACCCGGATCTGTCCTCGGGCGAACCGATTGGAAACACAACACTCTATGTTGATATTGAGAAATCAGTCAATGTTAGGTCAAACATCACAGTTGGCAACAAGTCCACGATGATACTCAAGTGCTCGGGCGGCACCTGTCTGACATCCAATCGACTCAACGTGTATGGATCGATCAACGCCATCCAGCAGACCAAGATTGACATTGCCAACGACATATTCTTCCGCGCCGGCTCATTCTTCTCGGTGTTCAATCGAACGACCATCAACACAAAGAATCTACGCAATGAGGGAATAATGAATATCAACGCCAACACCAACATCAATTCAAATGTCAACCTTGCCAACAATGGAAGACTGTTCATCAACAGTGCATCGATGTTTACCATCCCGTTCTTTACATCCAATCGAGGTCAGATCACGATTGATCGTGATTCAACACTCACGACCACCAATCCATCAGTCCTATCCAACAAGTCACAATTTGCCAACTTTGGATTGATCACTTCCAACGACACATTCAAAGTGACCTCCAAGTCCACCCTCTACTCCGAAGGTGATCTAAACACAAGTGGTGTAGACAATGATGATGTAAGTAGTATATCTTTGGAATAATTCCAATCAATCAATCACTAATCATTCAATCAATCAATCATAAAGGGATCAATTGTATTTAGGAATGGCAATTTGAATGCCAAGGCCTACAATTCCAACTCACATAATATGTTTGATGGTACATCATTGTCCATTCAATCAATGTTCTTGGATGCATTGTCCACGTTTGATTTGACCAATGGATTCCTCAAGTCAAACACTGGCAATGGAATACTCAGTGTTGGTGGCAGACTGAATATGACCAACTCAACAACAAACATCAACAGTGGATCATTCAGTTTATTCTCAACAGCTCGTCTACATCTCAATGGTGGCAAGCTCATTGCTACATGTCAAGATCTTATGAACATGACCGACACTAGCATGATGAACATGGAGAATGGATCAGAAGTGGCCATTGATGGTGCCTTCCTGTTGGACAGTGGCACCAGCATTCAGTCCGCATCAAGTATGCTCAAACTATTATCCGGTGTCAAGTCAATGCTTGGTGATATCAACATCAAAGAGAACTCAATGTTGTTGGTCGATAACAAGTCCAAGGTATCAGTGTTGGGCAATCTCAATCTGGCCTTCTCCGCTGGACACGCGGCATCTGGTGATGTGGACATCCAAGGTGCACTCAACATCCGTTCGAGTCTTTTCAACAATAGTGATTTGCTCTCGGTCAATGGTATCCTGTCACTTAATGGTGGCAGTATATTCACCAATCATGGATCAGGACAAGTCAACATCAATGCCAACATCCTCACCGACTCAAAGGACAACTCAATCAACAATCTCGGATCATGGTTATTTGGCAACAACACCTCTCACTTTATACATGTAAGTATGATTGATTGAATGCAGTTGATTGATTGATTGATTAACATTTATTAACATTTATTGATAATCCAGGAATTTGTTAATAGTGGAGAACTTAAATTGTTGAGCTCCAACTTGACATCAAGTTTGTTCAAGTTGACTGATGGTATTGTGTCGTTGGCAAACTCAACAATAACATTGGATCAGAACAAGACAGCATTCCTTTTGAATGGTGGATTACTCCAAGGTCATGGTATTATCAACGGTGACATACTACATGAAGCCGGTGTCCTTGGCTCACTCCTCTCCACATCCCTACTCCACATCACTGGCAACCTAAACCAAACAATCAATTCCCTGACCTCCATATTCATTGATCTTGAAGACCTACTCAATCTCAATCTTAACATATCACGTAAGTAATCAATCATCTTCTGACACATCCATCCATCATACTTACACTTACATCAACAATATATTAGTTAATATACTTGGATTGTTGAGATTGAATGGTATACTCTCGATCACACTCAATATCAATCACTTGCCAAAGTTGGCAGCAATGGGTGATGTGTCGTTTATGTCATACCAGGCGGCATCGGGCAACTTTACAAAGGTGCAGGTCAAGGTGTTCAATCCAGAGACTAAGGAGGTGACCGAGGTGGACAATAGTTGTCTGTCATTGAAGCGCACCAATACTGTAATGAGTCTGTTGGTCACTAGTGAGAAGTCGTGTATGCCCAAAGTACCATCGAGTGATAACATCCAAAAGATCAAACTGGCTGCTGGTGTTGTCAGTGCCTGTGTGGCCATGTCCCTAGTCACAGGCGGCCTACTCTGGAAGCGACACTCCATTGCCACATTCCTCAAGATACGTAGAGAGTCATTGTTAAACTCATCACATGGCAGCAGTAGTAGACTCTAATAGTATATAGTATAATAGTATAGTAGCCTTCCTTTTCCCCTCGTCTTCTTAACTTCTTCCGACATGCCTGGGTCAACAACATTTGACACAGGATATCATCTAATAAACTCGAGTTCATTTCAAAGCATTACATTCATAGTCTCATTCAATTGCCATTGTGGCATCCATTCATTCAAAGTCTGTCAATTACCAGGCCAGCCTATTAATCCATCCAACCATGATCCAAGTTGGACTATTGGCACGCGTCACTTCATCGGCATCACTACAATAATGAGTCATCGAGATAGATGGAAAGATCGTTGTTATTGTTTCTTCTACGATCGATCTGGTATATGTCGAGTTGACAAGTTGTACAATAGGTTGACCTCTAGAGGTCATGTATGTATGATGCCATTGACTATAGCCATCCATTAACTCACATGGGTCAATAATCAACTAACAAACTTCAAGACATTGGTAATCGTTCAATGAATTTATTTCGACATTGACCTCTCACACACACTACTTTCCACTTTGTTTGTGGTCAAATCGACAAGATAGTGAGTTGTTCATCGAAAGGTAGTTCATGAATAGTAGGTAGATAGACAGCCAGTCAATATTCTTTCTACTTCTTCTCCTTTTTCTTCTTAACAATCAACCTTTATCGTATGGTATCGTATGGTTTGGTCTAGTATGGTATGGTTGGTTCCCAACTTTCGTCAAGGTGTCTGTGGATCAATCATATATAATTAGTGTACTTTTCACCATCAATCAAACCATTCAAACAATTATTTATTAAACACAACAACTACACTCAAAGTAGCCGCCACCAAAGAAGACAATAATACAATACAACCCAAACTTAAAGGTGATTGTTCATTTCTTTCTTTTCTTCTTGTTCTTCTATTCCATCCACTCAATCAATCAATCAATCAAACAAAACATATCAATCCAATCTATCAATGATGATACCAACCAATCAATATTACTTGAGCTTTGAAGTGCGAACACCTTTGACATACTTGTCATTGAAACACGCGACATCCTTTCGTCTACATCGACAACTCTCACACTCTTTCAAAACAGTGTCCGATATCCTGTGGAAAAAGGATTAGAATGTCCAAATTAATTTTTTTTAATTATCTTGTGTCACAACATTCACACTCACCAACACCAACACTCTCACTCCTCCTTCTCTTCCAAACCATCCTCACCTCTCAACACTAACTAAACCCCCAGTGAATGAATGACTGTCATCGCGCAACTGTACACCACACCAACAAAGAAAGCAAACCAAACCCACAAGTTCGAGCAAGTACACACCGTTCACCAGCTCACTCTTATTTGTTCACAAAACACACGCTTCTTCTTACACATACACATAAACATACATACACATTATCACTTCACTATCTATACATACATATATACTTATCTATCTATCTATCTAACTAGTCAGAAAGAAAGAAAGAAAGAATCTAACATCTTAATATCCTCCTCCCTCAAAACAGAGATTGTAATTTAATACATATACATCATCATCATCAGAACAGGTCAATACAGACAGACATTACATTATACAAACAATGAACCCAGATTAGTAAGTTGAAGTTGATTGACAGCAACACAAAACTTAGTTCATTCATGTGTATCGATAACCTCTAACATCATCATATCGTATTATAGTCACTACCTCTTCAAGCTCTTACTCATTGGTGACAGTGGTGTAGGAAAGAGTTGTCTACTTCTTAGATTCGCTGTAAGTTTTGTTTGTTTAAAGATAAGTGTAGTGAGACCGCTCACTCACTCAATCAATCAATCATCGTTTGATCATCTTGCTAACAACACTTTGTACATCATATAGGATGACACATACTCAGAAAGCTTCATCTCTACCATTGGTGTCGACTTCGTAAGATCATCACTTTGAATCAAACAACAATAACAACATCAACAACAAACTAATATTTTATTTAAACAATTCATTCAATCAGAAAATAAGAACTATCGAGTTGGCCGGCAAGATTGTCAAGCTACAGATTTGGGATACAGCTGGACAGGAGCGTTTCCGTACCATCACCAGCAGCTACTACCGTGGTGCCCACGGAATCATCGTTGTGTACGACGTTACAGACAGAGTGACCTTTGACAACGTCAAGCAATGGCTGTCAGAGATTGATAGATTCGCTTGCGAGAGCGTCAACAAGCTGTTGGTCGGCAACAAGAGCGATCTCGTCGCCAAGAAGGTCGTTGACTACAACACCGCCAAGGCTTTCGCTGATGAGCTCAACATCCCCTTCCTTGAAACCTCTGCCAAGCAATCCACCAACGTCGACCAAGCATTCACTACCATGGCCACTGAAATCAAGAATAGGTATGTTTGATTGATTGAATGATTGATCAATCGAGACAGCAGCGCTCTCAGCTCACAAACTAACAACATCATGTTCACATCAACAGATTGACTGCTTCTCAACCAACCGCTGTCAACAACACTGCCAAGATTGTCCCAGGATCGTCAGCACCAATTCAAACCAAGAGTGGATGTTGTTAAACGGCATGCTCTTCAGTAGCACATGTCCACGTTGCGTTGTTTACGATATCATTGTGATCATCAAGCTCAACTTGGTGATGCCTTTTCTGTGTCTTATAATAGCTTCTTTCTACTTCTAATTATTCCAATCCATCCCTTCATTCCCATCCCCTCCTCCACCTCCCTCCAATGGCACCCGAGTACTGGTAGGCGACTGCCAAAGATGAAACAAAACAGAGTGTGTGTGCCCTTCTTACCTCCCCGCAGCAGCAACATCATCATCACTATCATCTTCAACTCCATCCAACTCTCTTTCTCTTTCTCTATCTATCTTTCCTTACTTCTTCCATTCGCCATTCAACCCGCCATCACAAACATCAGCAACCTCAGAGGAACCTACATAATACAAAAGAAAATAAATATAATAATATACATAGATAGGTGTGTCCGTGCATGGTATAGACAATCAAATAACAAGATATACATGTACCTTCTCTATCCTCCAATGCAGCTGGGATTGATCAAGATGTAAAGGAACTTCAAGGATTGATGGTCAATGCTGGAGAGTGGGAAGTTGTGTGTTGGACTTTTGTTGACCTAAAGTCAGAGGCAGCTTTATTTTTTAATTTTTATGATGGAGGTGATGATCACATGGCACACAATGAATGACTGAATGATTGAATGAATGAGCTACTGAGTGTGTGTTTGGATGATGACAGTGTGGACTCTTGGAATGGTGAATGCATATTGAGCTGGAGTGCCTCTTGTGTTTGACATATTTATCAATCATCTCAAACATATACATATACAATATTTATATAAATATATACATTATATACACAATACAATGAACAAATTAATTGTTTCAATCTTTGCCCTGTTGATCGTGGCTTTGGTTGTCGTGGCTGAGGATGTCGCTGTCACCGAGCCAGTCGATGCCGCTGCCCCAGCTGCCGTCCCATCAGATGTATCATTCTCCTATATATTCCCAGATTATCCAAACAATGGTATGATCACATTCATTCAAATCATTCATTTCATTCAATCAATGTAATAATAAGTATATTAACATGATTCAATGATAATATATACAGAGTTCCCAGCAGGATCAGTCGTTGAGGTTCTTGTCGGATTTGGAAACAATGGCGACGCCGCTTACAACATCTCTAGCATCTTTGCCTCTTTGAACCATCCACAAGACATGAACTACGTCATCCAAAATGTACGATTAATCATTGATTGGCGAGATCATTCATACGTTCATTCACATTCAATCAATCATCTGGTTGTTAACACGTCCTCTCCATCAACTCAACATTAACATCAACAATATAGTACTCTCGCGGTGAGTTTGGTATCACTGTTAAGCCAGGACAACACACTACCCTGTCCTACCGTTTCGTTCCAGATGCCATGTTGGACCCAAGACCATTCGGACTGATCGTCGCTGTCGACTACAGAAACGAGCAACAGAACTTCACCCAGGCCCTCTTCAACTCCACCATCAACATCGTTGAGAGAGCCAGCTCATTCGACATTGAGAAGTATGTGTTATTATCAACATGGAGGAGGACCATGTATCAAGGGAAAGAGTGGACAAGACACTGACCCATCACTCAATCAATCAAACTTTAGCCTCTTCTTGATCATCTTTGCTCTGGCCATCATTGGATTGGTTGGATTCGTCGTGTACAACAAGATGCCAAAGTCAAAGAAGACCCGCCGTGTCACTGGTGACAAGACCTCGTCCAACACCATCAGCTCTGATGATGCCAGTGACTGGTTGTCTGGTACCTCTGCCGACTCGCCCAAGGTTGCCAAGAAGGTCACCTCGCCATCAGCCGTCAAGAAGAACAAATAAGTAGTGTAGCGACTCATAAGTTTAAAAACAACAACAACAAGTAGAAGAAAGCGATCCAAACAATCAATCATTCAATCAATCATTTCACCTCATACCCTTCCATCTATGATGGATGACTGCGGCAACAATGCTTGGCTATTTTTGCACATGTTCATTCTCCCTGTTGTGTTGGTCCCATCTAAATAATAATAAACCCTAAATTTACAAAGTAATAATTACTCTTCCTCCCTTGGTTTCTTCAACACTTGTCCAACACATGGATAGGTGTGGATATTGTTAGTCAGATGGAATGGTATCCTCTTCAGCTGTCATACACATCACACACACACTCACACACACTCATGTGACACTTCCAATCAATCAATCAATCAAGTGTTAGAGGTGACGTGGATGATAAATTAATCAAGGACAATTCCAAATCATAGTAATAGAAGACTCAAGTTCAATTTACAAATATCAATAATGGAGAATTAAATACATGTCCTATAAATACTGGTGAATTATTGATATCCAAATAATATTCCAAAGTAACCATTATATTTAGATATCTCTCTGACAACATATTGTTAACAAATACAATGACATTAATATGTAGGTATTGAATATTAATAATAAGTTAACTGATTGATTAATTAATTAACATTTATTTGTTATTTAGCCGCCATTTCAAAGTTAAGTTTCACTGCTACTAGTGTTCAAGGAGGTAGAATCGGTGGAGGATCTATTATTGGTTCTGGACAGGGATCTAATATGATTGCAGAGGAACAACCATGTCTATTAACACTTGATATGCAAAAGGGATTGTTGGGTACTTTGGTAACTCCACTTCTAAACCTTGGTATTATCACAAATGCCTTAAGTTCAGTTATACAATAACAAGGTTGTAATTTAATATTCAATCAAGTAATTTACAACAAAGTAATAATAAAGATCAACGTCAACAACCAACCAGGTTTACAAAAAGAAAACGTATCTTTGCATATTTGATCAATTCCCCCATTTCTAGTATCTCATCATCGCCCAAAAAGGTGATGTCACCCACTGATCACTGGGGTGTTCGCTGATTCACTTTCCATCAGAACCCCGTGATTGGGTTGAGCCTACAACAAGAGGAAAATCTGATTTGTGTTTGTTTGAGAGGTCCTCGCACCGACGTCAGTCAGGGAGGTGTTGAGGCTAGTCAGTCCATTCATCTCCTCGCACTCTATCATCCAACACATCAATAATATCTACAAATAACAAACAGACAGACATTTAATATTAACTTACTAAGTACCATAGTCATTCATTCATTGTCTTACTTGACTCCATCATGTCGACGTTGGGTTCATTCAAACTTCCACTCAATGTAAGTATCATACGATTGATTGATTGAATGATTGATTGGTCGCAGACTCACACTCACACTCCTACTCGCACACTCGATCAATCAATGTTCTCTAGAATGAGATTGATCTGTTGACTGAGGAAGTTGAGAAGGGATATGATGATAGTAATACTGTTAGGAAGTTCTTGGAGAAACGAATACAGATAGAGGAGGAGTATGCAAAGAACTTGCAAAAGTTGGTAAAGACACAGACTGGTCTAAACAAGATGGGTGGTATCTGTGGTGCATTCACCGTTATTGTAGAGAACACCAATCAATACTCTATGGAGATACTCAAAGTGGTACAAAAGATCAACGACGACATCACTGTCCCCTTGAGGGACTTCCTAAAGGATCTAAAGGCCGAACAAAAGACTGTAAGTTCGTTTGTGTTGAGGGTGTTGGTGGGGGTGTGGGCTAGGGCTAGGGCGAGGCTTGAGGCGAAGGACTAGGACCATGATCTAACAAACATCAATCAAACAGTATATAGCAGATGGACAAAACCTTACAAAGGAGAGAAAGGAGATGTTTGAAACATTGAAGAATGCAAAGGCAAAGTATGATTCATTGTCATCTGGTGCAATATTGGATGGCGAATCAAAGATCAAAGAGGCAGAGGATGATTACAAGTATTATGTCGCTGTTGCCAACAGGTACCAAGCAAGCTTCCACAGTGACAGGATGCCCAAAGTATTGAATGTACAGTATTCCCATCAAAGTCCATCAATGTTCATCAGGTGATCACTAACATACCACACACTCAATCATGGAACTATTCCAGGGCTTTCAAAGATTGGAGACCATTAGAATGCAGAGGATGAAGACCAACTTGAAGAAGTTCATTACAGAGTATGATGCCATACCAAATAGATTGTCAATGTCGATAAAGGAGTCTGAGGATGCTATTAATGCGATTGATACGAAGAAGGATATCATGGCATTCGTCAACTTTAATCGTGTGATCAATAGTGCATTGCCAGAGTTTGTCTTTGAACCAAGTGAGCGCAAGAAGAAGAGTTGGAGGATGTCCGTATTAAAGATGACTGGAAGTGGCAAGCAAGATCAGTCCTCTTCTTTGGACCAACAGCAAACGACATCGTTACATCAACAACACAACGCAATGCCAACACGTCGATCGATGAACCCCAATACAATGGTGTTTGGAGCGCCAATATCAGAGGTCATGGAGCGACAGCGTGCCAGGTATCCCGAGCTGAACGTGCCCTATGTGCTCATACTTTTTGTCAATCAGATCAAGAGTCTGGGCGGCGTGCAGACCGAGGGCATCTTCCGCATACCAGGCAACAACATTGACATCATCACAATCAAGGCGCGCATAGACCAGGGCGACTACTCATTCGTCGAGAGCAACGTGCACACACTGTCCTCCACACTCAAGGCATGGCTGCGCGAGATCCCGCAGCCACTGATCCTGGATGATCTGTACGAGGCGTCGGTCAACTGCGAGTCAGTGTCGGACCTCATCGACGTGTTTGATCAGCTGCCTGTGCACAATCAGCGCATCCTCACATATATTGCACAGTTCCTCAAGGAGTTGACGTTGCCCGAGAACGTGGCGCACAGCAAGATGACCATTGACAACATGTCCATGGTGTTTGCACCATCCTTCCTGCGGTGTAACAATCCAGAACTCTTCATGGCCAACATTGAGAAGGAGAAGAACTTCATTCGCATCCTCATCGAGGCCACCACCCAACTCCAAGACATATGTCCACTCAATCTCTCACTGGCCACACACACACCAACCTCTAGCAACATTGTCAACTCGACATCATCCGATTCAATATCGAATATGGCGTCGACTGGAGCAGGACCGCGATCACCAGACTCCAGCAACTTCAAGTCAACTCACACACGCACACCATCTTCACCAAACTCAACGACGTCCAGCAGCAGCAACTCGTCATACACATACTCAACACCTTCATCACCAACATCACCAACATCACCAGCATCAACACAGTCATCAACATCATCAATGGCATCGGCGGCATCGTCCAAGTCCACTTCGCCGCCGCCATCAATTTCCAAAATCTCCATTCCCTACAAGCCCACGACAAGCCACTCTGATCACATGAACCTGTTCCGACCGCAATCAATCGGCATGCATCTTCAGTCCACCAGCTCATCATCAACTTCAACACCAACACCAACATCAAACATGTCAACAATGTCATCATCATCACATTATCACTCACAAGCACCAATATTACACGCGCCATACGTCATCTCACACTCCAAAGCAACTTCCATGTTGAAGGATCTTCACATGGCACACAACTCCAGTATCAACCAAGCTCACAAGTCCTCCAACAAATCACGTATATCCTCCCTTGACATCTTTGGTCCTCCAGTCACGCATGACCTGGATGACGATGACGAACAATGAAGTGTGTTTCGCGAAAGAATCAGTGTCGGCTACACATGACCCATTTTTCAAAAAGAGCGCCAAATTCAAACAAATAACACAAACTTGTTGTTGTTGTTTCATTTCCTTTGACAATGTTTATTTGATTGAGTTGAGTTGTATAACATAGATAGATAGATAGATAGAGATAATAATAGGATGGATACATATAACTACAATTCACAGATTAATAAGACATCATCAATGTATCAATCATCTGTACCAAATAATCAGAAGCATCATATGACTTCAAGTCAATTCTATAATACAGGAGGTGTACCAACATCATCAACTTATGGTACTTCATCATCAATGTTCAATGCAGGTGGAGGAATGAATATGAATATGAATAGTATAATGGGTACATCATCATTGTTATCATCAAATATCAATCATCAACAACAACATCAACAATCTCAACAACAACAACAATATAATATTGATATTGATAGTTTACTTGAAGAGATGAAACAAATGGAGTACAAGGTGGAGCAGTGGCGTCAGGAGCATACGGATGTACTTCGCAGGAACCAAATATCACACATCTCCACAATTCACAAGATGAACGAGAATATCGAGCGTCTAAACACCGAGGACCAGTTCCTCAAGCAGAACGATTTACATTCCAAACAGAGTATGTACATTATCAATCACTGGAACTATTCCATTCCAATCAATCATTTAACTAATCAATCAATCAATCAATGGCGCCAAGTCATAAAGAGACAACAGGATGAGTTGCAACATCATTTGGATGGTATCCAGGAATTGAGATCAAAGGAGGAATCACTTCCACCTGCAGTGGACTCATTGGGTCAGATGGTACATGAGCAACAAGTGGACCTGGCAAACACACAACGTACAGTGACAACTGTTGAGCGATCAAATGATGAAAGACTCTCCAATGTCGAGCGAACACTTGGTTACTTCAGGACACATCTTGGACTTGACATTCGTATCTCACCAGGTAAGGATTGATTGGCGCCACTCCATTTGGACAATCCATTCATTCATTCATTCATACTTACACCAAACTTATAATATTTTAGATGGAGCTCAGTTCCAGTTCACAAAGATTGATCGAAAGCAACCTGATCGTATATTTTCAGTTACCGTTGACTTTGAACATGATGAGTATAGAGGTAAGTAAGAATGAATGAAGGGATACCCAATCAGTCCATGTTGAGTTGACCTAACATCCACCTCCATCCACATCCAACAGTTGTCGAATGTACACCAATGATTGGCGAGCTCAAACAACTCGTTGAGTCATTGAACGAGACCAATCATCTGGCAGGCTTCATCAAGTCGATCAGGAAGCAATTTGTAAATATATCACAACAACAGCAATGAGTCATCATCGCCACAAATAAATGGGTGGGCGACCCTTCATCTCATTCATTCGAATATTCACTGTTGGCACAAGCAATGTGTGCCCTTTGGAACAAGTTATCTATCTGTTTCCACTGACACTTCCAATACCTGAATGGTTGTCGGCAATTCAAATGACTCACTGTTGTCCTATTTTGGTGAAAGTTGTGTGTATGAGTGCCCAGTGATGACACGAAGCCGAGATTGAGTGAGTGTGTGAGTTAGCCAAGGGGGTTTGGTGGTTGGGGGTCAAGGAGGCACACAAAAACGACAATGCATCCAACCTGTGTGCGTTCGTGATTCATCAAGTTGAGCTTTGGATACTTTCATTCATTCAGGTATATACACACTACACATAGAGATAATATCATATAGTATTAGTAACATTTGGTGTTGTTGAAGTTGGTGACCACTTATATTGTATTGTTATATAACTTATATCACATTCAATCAATCATTCAATCAATCAATCAACATAATAACATGATAACATTCAAGTCTACCAATAACAATGCTGCAACAGCAACACATAACCTGATATTACAACATAATACAATAGAGAGGAAGACAAACAAGTTCATTGAATCAAATACACGAGATGAGAAGAAGTTACGCAAACATCAACAATCACAGTCACATGAACATGAGCATGATCAAACACATCAATCACATGATCAATCACAACTTGAACCACAACATCGAGAGCAGCAACAACAACTGAAACAAACTCAACAACCTCAGAACAACACTACAGATAACAAGAAGAAGACAACGACATCATCAACAACAACAAAGGATGGAACATCAATGATTGGATCAGGCATATACAACTGCTTGAACTATATGTATCAATCAATCAATGACTGGCTGTATATTAAGAACTTCAACTTCTTCTGCTCGGTTCTGCGGTGTGGAGCAGTGCCAAGACATATTGGCGTCATCATGGATGGAAATAGGCGATTCGCGCGACGTGAGCACATCGAGTTGTACAACGGACACAAGATGGGCTTTGCCAAGATGCTGGACATGTGTCAGTGGGGACTGGCCCTCGGCGTCCAGATCATCAGTGTCTACGCCTTCTCAATAGAGAACTTCAAGCGACCCAAGAAGGAGGTGGACGATCTCATGCAGCTGGCCAACGAGAAGTTTGAAGAGATGCTCTGCAAGACACACAAGCTACAAAAGATGGGCGTGCGCATAAGAGTCGTTGGCGACCTTACCCACATACCCGAGAAGACCAAGATCATCCTTGCCAAGGCTGTCAAGGCAACAGAATCAAACACAAAGTATGTTATGACTATTCATGGTTGGCTGGCTGGCTAGCTGGCCTGGTCACGTGACCAGTTAGTTCGCTTGATCAACTGACTCATTGGCGTTCATTCAATCCTACAGAGCCCTACTCAACATATGTATGTCCTACACATCACACGAGGAGATGCTACACTCAATGAAGACCTTATCCAAAGGTGTACAGGACAATGTAATTTTAACAGAGTATGTGTAATGAGCCCAGGCAGGCCTCAAGCCCAAGCCCAAGCCCCAATCATTGGCGCTAACAATGGACTACTCCATCACTTGCAGGGATATCGATCAGAGTCTATTTGAGAAGTGTTTATATATCGAAGAGGACCTGGACATATTGGTACGAACATCTGGCGAATATAGACTAAGCGACTTTATGCTATGGCAGTCATGTTACAGTAGCTCCAACTTCCTCAAGGTGCTTTGGCCAGACTTCTCATGCTTCCACTTCTTCTACATCATCTTCCTGTATCAATCCAACTATCGCATGGTCAGCGAGCGTCAAAAGAGAAAGACGCTGCAGCAACAGGCCAGTGCAGCAGCAGGTTCCAACTCTGACAACAACGACCGTGTCAGAGAGTTTATCGATATGCTTCGCAAGAGTGAGCAGGACATGTTTGAAGAAATGTCCAAATGCGATCCAAGCGAGCACAGTGGCGTGGACGACCCGCCCAAGACCGCCTAACATGTCACTCATACATGCATGTTGTCACACAGGTCATCATCAGATCACAAGGACAAGTCATCCTCAGTGAATCAATAACATACATATATACTAGCTCCTTGCTTGTTTTGCTTCCATTCCATTCAATCAATCAATCATTCAGTCAATACTTCTGTTTCCTGTATTGTTGTAACCATTATACACTCTCGAATTGGTTGACCTTGTGCTGGCTTCGCTTCAGGTGATCGTTGATGAATAGCCAGTCTGTCAGTTTGTTATCATCAGACTTGCGGTAGATGTAAGGAATGATATATGGTACTGGCTTGCGAGTGAATAACAATACCTGGAAGTTGATGCGCAAGAGTGTCAGTATATACCAGTCAGCAATCAATCAAACGCAATGCTATACATACGTTGATATAATAGTAACCAGGTTTATGAGGACACTCGACTGGATCGGAAATCAATATCTGTAGTACTGTATCAAAGTCAAATATAGTCTTTATCTCTAGTCTGTTGATGACAATGTTCTTCTCCTTTACCAGTCCTGTATTCTTGACCTATTATTGTGAAGTTGTTAGTTCAACAATGTTCGAATGTCTGCACATTGTGACGTGATGTGATGTATTGAACATACCTCGAATGGTGTACACTTTGCACCTTGGTCCTTGATCCTCTTCATCTCTTTAGCCAACATCTCTTTCATCCAATTGAGCACCTTTGTCTCTATCTGTGAGTTGGCTTGCTCCTGCATGCTTGCCACAGCTTCACCCAATGATACCTCCTCTTCCAGTATCTTTGGTTGATCCACAGAGGTATTGTTGTTGTTATCGTTGTTATTGTTATCGCTCATGTTTATTATTAGATATGAATGAATGTATGAATGTATGAATGAATGACTCGTCACTTTGTGTCAAAGTGTCGTCTTTTTCGTTTCCGCTTGGACAAACACAACGTCATGATCAGGAACAAACGAAGATAGTCTCAATAAGGAAGTTGGTTGATTGATTGATTGATCATGTGTTATGTTGTTGGTTTATGACAGCATACTGCAAGGACGCATGTGCCTTGCAATACTATATAATATTGATTGATGTACTGAATGAATGGGACTTGATGATCGATATTGATTGATTGATGAGTTACTGCTTGGTGACGTTGCTGTTGTGATTCTTCAACTGTGGGTTGGAAATAGCATTGAAGTATTGGGAAGGTCTGAACATTCTGGAAAGTCTAATCAACTTCTCCTGGATGGGCGTTGGCTTCACCTTGAGGTCCTTTAGGGTCAGAGCACCGGCGTTGACGATGAGGTTCTGGTTTTGGTATTCCAGTTCGTCTGGCATGAACAGTGGATCACGAGAGTGTTGCAGCACCTTGGCGGCAATACGCATGACGTCCATTGACACTGGGATGTTCTTCTTATTGGACTGTACAGTGGCCTCGACGATGTAGTCGATGAATTGTCCCCATGTGAATATCTCATCTCCACCAAGCTCGTATGTCTTTCCGGCTGATGTCTGGAGCTCAAGAATTGCCATAATAGCATTGGCAAAGTCGACACACTGTTGATTGATTAGGTGATAGTGAGTGAGTGAATGACATCTTGCATGATCACGATTGATGATGAACGCAACACATACGTGGAGTGGCTGGAATTGCAAGTCCTCATTGTATCTTGGGATGAATGGTGACCAATAGGCCACTCTGGACCACTTGTTGATCAGTCTGTCTTCATCTCCAAACATCAAACCTGGTCTAACTACTGTACAGTTGGGGATTATCTCCTTGACAGCCTTCTCTCCGATGGCCTTGGTGCGCGAAAAGCCTGAAGCAGAGTCCTCCGATGCATTCAAAGCAGAGACATGTACGTATTTCTCAATACCAATATTCTTGCTCAACTATAATGGTAGAGAGGTCAGTCCATCACTTGATCGAACGAACGAATGAATGAATGTATGATCGATCATCATGAACATACCTTTGCGATTCTGGTAGCAGCATCAACGTTGATGTCCTCGAATGAGAAGTTGCGAGTCTCATAGTTGCGTCCAGCCAAGTTGATGACGATGTTGGAGTGAGAGATGGCACGCTCGATAGAGTCAGTGTCACGAATGTCGTAGCGCACTGGGATGATCTGTCCGAGCTCACCCAACACCTTTAGGTCACGGAAGGAGTAGTCCTCGCCACGGTATGGCACGACCACCTGAATACCTGACTTTGTCAACAGCTGCACGATGTAACGACCTGTGAATCCAGTGACACCAAAGATCGTGGCCACCAGACCCGATGAGTGAGTACGTGATGCATGCACGATAGATCCTACATTCCTCTGTTTGTTCAATTCATTCATTCGTTCATTAGTTCATTCGTTCAATGTAATCCGATTCCAATGTTATTCATATGTGAGTGAGTTGTTGTAAGTACATCATCATCATGATCACTATTATTCGCCAACATGTTTAGATGTCACCTACAGTTTGGAATGGGAGTGATGATGACAAGCTTGGTGTCAAAAGAGCTGTTTGGTTCATGTTGATGTTGTTGTATGAGGGGATGTATGTTAGCGCTTGTTCATGGTATAGTATCTCAGGTCAGATCAATCAATCAATCAATCGATTAATCAATGAATGAGAATGATCACCTGATGTGTGCGATGATGCATACTCTTTGAAATATTCTTGAACATTGTGTTACCTGTCTGTATCGGCTACAAGATAGATATATATATAATGGTAGGATAGAGAGTGAGATAGATATATAGTACACAATACAAAAAGAGACAAAGACAGAGTGAATGATGATCATTCTTGACCTCAGCTGCTGCAGCCTTCTGAATCGCTCCCTCCGCCACCCACACACTTTGTTTTTTTTTCCGTTTCCATCAATGTCTGGAACTTCCTTGTCACTATCAAGGACGACAAGCTGGACAGATGATGATTATTATTACCAATGAAGGTCAGTGCGCTATATCCTTTATTGTATTATGTTGTTTAGCCATCTATGGATGCTGATTGTCTCTCCTAGTGCCACACACTGAAGTCTGATCAATCACTCACTCATTCGCTCGTTCGCTAGATTGCATTTGTCGTTGTTGTTGTTGTTGTCATGTTTCCTGGTTTGTTGCCCATCATGCATACATATATATCAACTTTGATATATACATGTTTAACTATACTATATATTCCTTCATTCCAGCTTTCCTCAATCTTTGTGTCTGTCTGTCTCTTGATACTACACAGGGTTAATCCAATGTTGGTGATGGCTTGACAATCTTTTGCTTCTTATCATTCTCCTGACGAGCCAATCTCTCTGCCTCGTGTTGCATAAAGTTGGTAATGAATCTTGTGGCACTGTATGTGTGTAAGATGTCAGTAGGTGTCAAATAGTATGATGACGATGATCCACAACAACAACAACAACAACAACATACTCTGTCTTATACTCCTCAATCTTTTCCTGATCAGCCTCGTTCTTGTGCTCTCTGAATGATCTGGCAATGTGCAAGTGAATGTTCTTTGTGAATCCATTCTATTGATGTGATGTGATATCAATGTCGTGTTGCTGTGTCAGTAATGCGTTCAATCAATCATTCAGTCAGTCAGATTCCTGGCATTCCTTACCATCTCACCAATGTATCTTGCCAGTCTCAAGCAGTCCCTATATATCTGTTAACATCGACCGATCGATTGAGGTATCATCATCAAGTGTTAGAAGGAAGATGTGATTAAGAATGGAGTGTGGACACATACATGAACGGTGCTCTTCTTGATAACATTTACACCATTGACAGCAGCCCCAGACATTGTTATTTACTCTATTATCTCTTAATCTTAAGTCAGTTGTACTTAAAACAATGACACAAAATTGGTGGTTGTCTCATTAGGCCCAAACACTGAAAAACGACAACATTAAGTACTTGTTTAGATATTCTTATTCAATCAATCAAATCGATCAATCAAATAATCAATCATTCAACAAATATATTAAATGATTCGGGGACCGATATTGAATCTCCTTGGCAAAGTATCTGAGAGAGATATTGATATCTTAACATTCATTATGAAGTTTAAGTATTGTGGATACTTTGACTTTGGTCCAAAGTTACAATCAATTTAACTAACTTTTAGATTCAAAGATTTGAATACTTAAGTAATCGGTGATCGAATGTCCGATCCATTGTAGTTGTTGAGTAGTGTATCATATGATCAGTGTGTGTGTGTGTGTATGAGGTGTATTCATAGACTAGAGGTCAACATTTATTGATCCCAATCAAGGTGAACCAACCCACGAAAGCCAACCAGACCCATCATAAAAGACACACTGAAGGATTCACAGACTGCTTTTTTTTTATTTTTTTTGTATTGTTGTATAAAAATATGTGTGATATTTCAGCTGGCGCCTTATCCTGTATCACACACAGACACACTGTTCACGCGCTCACATACTCCACTCTCTCTCTCTGAGCTCACACACATTCATCTTTCATTCATTCATCCATTCATTCTTCACTCATTCATTCACTCACTCTTTCATCTTTACTCTCTCCCCACTCCACTCCACTATCTTCCACACATTAACAGAAGTAGTAGTAACAGTTATCAGCAGTCACATTTACTTGGACGATCGACCGAACCTCATATCAATCAATTAATCATCATCATCATCCACATCCACATCAACCCTATTTCCATTGGATAATAGATATCTATTGTATATATAAATATATATCATCACGTGTTATACATAGTCAAACTACAACAACAACAAACCTAGCGACATACAGCTACAGCGCAATACAGACAACAGATAAACAGACAGACAGATACAAACAATAATGGGACAATTGCTGAGTTTCATCAATGGCAATGACCACGCCGAGCAAATCTTCATCGACTTTGAGAGTACGTTGTTGGCATTACATTCGACTTTGTCAAATGATGCAACATGACACTGACTGACTGACAAACAAACAATTATAAACAGATGCTCAACCATCGGATGAGGAGAGAGACCTCCACACTCAAGTCGCTGAGGTCTTGAACAAGGGACCAGAGATACTCCAGAAGCTCACCACCTATACAGGTTGTAACGAATATATTAGAAGAGTATGTAATCTTATTATAATACGTTGACAACCATCGACATCTATCTAACATACTTATCTTTGTTTGTTTGATTGATTGATTGTTTGATTGATTGATTGTTTGTATAGGCCATCACCAACCCAGGCCCAGATACAGAGGAGACTGCTTGGGAGCACGTACTCCCCGCCGTGGATATACTGCAGGAGTTTTACGACTACTCTTTGTTGTTGGAGGGCTGTTTCCCCAAGTTGTTGGTGGCACTGTGCAAGCTCGATCCAAAGACTAGCCTCTCCAACCAACAGGCTATTGCCAAGCAGTTGGCAGATGTATTTGATTTTGTATTAAGATTCGACGATGCCAAGGTATGTTAATGATTGATTGATCGATTGATCGATCGTAGCAGTGTCAGTGTAGTGCCGTTCAATCCTAACACAACAATCACACAGATGGTCAACCCAGCAATCCAGAACGATTTCTCATATTACCGTCGTACTCTAAATAGAATGAAGTTGTCCAAGAAGGACGCCAACATCAAGATTCGCGATGAGTTGGCTAACAGAATGTCTCTGTTCTTTGCCTATCCAACTCCAATGATGAAGGTGCTCAGTGAAACCACTGCCAAGTTCCTCCAAACTGTATGTATTGCCAATGATGATCAATGAGTTAGTAAGTGGCCGTAGTGCTAACCATCAACAACAATTAGGATACCACCGTACCAAGGGAGAACGTGACAACTACCCTGTCCACCATGGCCAACGTGTGCCACGACATGGTCGATAAGAAGAAGTATGTTTGATGGAATGTTTGTCGGCTTGTACAATGAATGAGACTAACATCAATCATCATCTTAGGTTCACCAACAACGAGATTAATATGTTTTGTTTGAGAGCAATGGTCGGCTCTGTCATTTTGTACGATCACATCCATCCACAGGGTGCCTTTGTCAAGAAGTCCCCAGTCAACGTAAGTACCCATCTTGTGAACTGATTGATGACATTTGATCATTTTGATTAACATATCGATATCACACAATACAACACAACTAGATCAAAGGATGTATTGTTACACTCAGAGATCGTAACGTGGCCTCATCCACTGATGGTCTCTTGAACGCACTCCGCTTCACTACAATCCACTTGAACGAACCTGAAACCCCTGGCTCCATCAAGACATTGCTCTTGAGTGAGTCTGAGTAAGTGTGTATGAGTTGGACTGCCAGCGTCCAACGACCGCCACTGGAAACAAAGCCGCAATTCAATCAATAAAGCAACAACATCAACCTATCCTATCTTATCGTCGTTCCATTCAATTACTAAGATATATGTTGTCTTGATGTTGTTCAGTCGACATGTCCGATTCTGCACCAGGCCTGGATGAATGGATGGATGGATGTCCATCATGACACACTTCTGTACAAGTTCTCGATACTCACTGTCATTTCGATGTTCTACATCGATGTGTTTCCAATTTAGATTGGTGGGACCATGTCTTCTCTTCAAGGGAGACCCCTTTGTCCTCAAGATACCCACCTAACCACATGAATTAATTAATTATTACCTTCTAAGGTAATAGAAAGACTATAAAAGTTTCCCTCAGAGGGCATGAGTGTATAATATTAATCGATTAATTCAAGTTGTAGAATAACAACAAGATATAAATAAACAATACTACATAGTCATAAATATATATATAAATAATATACAAACTATAATCAACAAAATGTCATATAACAATAATAATAATAATTATAATGGTTATAATAATTACCCACCTCAGCAACAAGGAATGCCTCCACAGCAGCAGCCACAACAAAGAATGCCTCCACAACAGCAACAAGGAATGCCCCCAATGCAGATGCCAATGGCTCCACCTCCTCAGGGAACTACCAGAGTAGTCAACAGTCAAGTAACATACTCAACAGTGAACACTGATTATGACACAGGAAGATCAAGACTAAAGGTATTGCCAGGAATATTCCGTTCGAGTAGGAGCCATGGTCCATCTCCAACTGTTGTAAATTATTCTGTTGCTCCTCCAATGGTTGTTCAAGCACCTCCTCAAGTATATGTACAACAACCTGTATACCAGACACCAGTTTACACACAAGTACAGACAAGTGTACCTGTCTACTACCCACAGCCTGCATACTATCAAGCAGGTCCTCCTCAGTACTACTATCATTAAGGTAGTGAGTGTGGTAGTAGTCCTATATAATAATAAATAATACTTGTACTTCTTATCTTCAATTGTACATAGATATAATATCCCAACTAAGACGCAGAGAAGAATAGGAAGGGTTGAGGGTAGACAATAGGTGTGTACATGTTTATCTGTTTGGTTGATTGATGGCTGATATGGAGACTGTGAGGGAACGTTGAGCATCCAGGTCAAGACATTAATGGACAAACATGTCCACAGATACTGTCTATGAGTATGTAAAGTGAGGTATGTGAAGGAAGTGAATGGCGAGGTGTTGGTTTGTTGGGTTACAAGGAGAGTGATTGAGGTTCAAGTTGCGGTGTTGGAAGGTTTGTTGTTGGTCGGGTATTTGGATCATCTGTTGTTAACAACTGACTATCAAATGGCCAAGTCTGTTGTGAACAGCGGAGTAAACCCGGGGACTGGGACGGGGACGGTAATAGGGGACGGGGACGGGTGGATACGATGTGGGTAACCAGGGGTATTAATGCTGGCTGCCAAGCACATTTAGTCAGAGACTGACACAGGGGTAATGTTGAGCAATCTTCTTAGGTCAACAGTCATCGATTGAAGGTTTGGGGCAGACTGTTGAGGTTGGAAGTCGTCAAAGTTGGGCATTGGTAGGGCGTTGGGGGCAGGCGAGTTGTTAAAGGCGCCGCCGGACCAGAAGTTGGATTGTGGAGCCTTCTTTGGTGAATCGAAGCGAGGCGACAGGCTGTTCCTCTTTGGTGAATCGGTGGTGCGTTGGGGTGTCTGGGGCTGCTTGGACAATGGTGGCACGAAGCTCTTCTTTGGCGAAGAGTAGTCGATGGTGATGGTGTTGTCGGTGATGGTGGCAGAGTTGTCTGGTTGGGAGTACGATGAAATCTTGTGGATCGAGTCTGGTGTCAAGAGAAAGTCTTGTAGAACGAGTGAAGTGTCGGTGACGGTTGGCGCCAGTCCTGGTGGGAACTGTGGTACGGTCTTGATTGGTTTCAGTGGCTTCTCATCGTCGGACGAGCGTTGGCTATAGCTACTGTTGTTATTGTAGTTGTTGTTGTAGTTGTTGGTGTACTGTGGCTGGTTGGTTGGTGTTCTTCTTCTCTGTTGGTTTGGCTTGTTGTTGGTGTTGTTGGCGTTGTGGCTAATGTTTGGTCTCTTCATCTTGAGATCATCGTTTGGTGACATGATAAAATAGCCCTCCTTGAACTCTCCAACGTCTTCCTTGGCGACTACGGCCTCACTATAGAGTGTTGAGTTGTTTGTGTGTTTAATATGAGTTGTGACTCACAAAGTTGTTGTTGTTGTTGTTAATTGTGTTGCACACTTACCTAAATGCAGCCTTGACTGGGGATATAGATGACATGTTGTTATTGTTGTTGTTGGCGTTGTTGTAGTTGGAGGTGTTGTTTGTTCTCCGGCTGTACTGTGGCTTTCTGTTGTTGTTATTGTCCATCAGTGTATTGTTCATTGTGAATGTTGTTGATATTAAATTAAATGTATATACAAGACTGTATTGATTATTGATATATAGTAGATTGATTGATTGATTGACTGTTTGATTGATGACTATACAGATTAACTATCCTTTTTAAAAAATGTTGGATGTAGATCTGATTGATGGTGAATGAAGTATATAGATAGTTGATGTTGAGTTGATGTTGATGTTGAAGGTGACTGATACAAATACAATATTATATGTTGTTCTCGTCTATTATCATTGCAGAGTTAACTTGTTATTATTACTAACTGTTGTTGTATGAAATATGTTTGTTGTTTGACAAAGAGGTTCTTCTCAAGTGAATGTTTATATACACTTTGTTTGTCTGTCTTGTCTTGTAAAGTTGAGAGCTGAGAGAATGAGAGTCGTGTTACTGATCAAACAAGTTTCGTTGAGCTTTCAGCGTATGTAGCGTAAGTGAAATGATGACGATGTTAATTAATTAATATATTAAATAAATTGTTATTGTATGTACGTTGTTGTTTGTTGTTGGAATAATTGAAGAATGAATAAATGTTTACGAAATTGAATGAGTTGTTGGGTTGATAGAGTGGTCGCACTTTGTATTGTTTGGTTGTTGTATGGGAGGGTTAACAATTTGATTTTTTTTTAATTTGTTTGGTTTTAACGAACTGAGATGTTGTGTTGGGATGATGTGAGCGTTGGTGTTGTGTTTCACGGGATTGGGTCCTGGGGGCGAGATTGTGAATAAAATTGGGCAACAAGCAGTTTAAAATTAGAAACACACACAAACAAAGAATGGAATAGATGTTGTCCAAAGGAATCCAGATGATGATGATGTTGATAGAAGGTATGGACTAGATGGACTATTTAGATCTTGGTGTAGTTTTAAATATGATTGGATAGCTATTGGATTGGATAACAACTAGATAGACGATAGAGAAACTGTCTGAAATTGAATGAGCATATGAATGAATTCTGCTTCACACGCTAATTAAATACTTTGGCATTCTCGACGTCACGATCACAACAACAACTATGACAATGCCAAAGGTGGTAGGGGTGTGATGGATGGATTGTACTGATGATGAACAATGTGTGTATGTGTTAGAGTGGTGATTGGATTGGTCAATTACGCCGACTTGTATTTATATAATTATCCACGGCATTCATTAATGAATTCAACTACTACCACTGTCTGACTGACTGAGATATATATCCGGATCTCAATTGTCTGCAGGTCAACTGTCAACTAGGTACCATCCAATGATAGTAGAGGAGGGGGTAGTTATGGTCTAGTGGTACACATTCGAAAAATACAATGACGGTTGATAAATGGAGAGTGGATAGATTGATGGATAGAAGGATGGATTGATAGATGGGTGTATTGTTGTTGACCCAATGAATATATGAGTGATATTGTAATTTAAAATATTCTTACCTTGGTTGGAATGCAATATCTATGTATATGTGTCAGTGTCTACAAGTTGACGTATTTCCTTTGTTGATTGTGATTGGTCAATGATGGATTGAATATCGTGATGGATGGAAGATGGTTGATTGACACGTGTGTTAAGTAGAGTATACGGTATTTGTATATGATTAGGATGGATGGATATTGATGATATTGATATTGAATTGGCAGTTTGTGTGTGTGTCCAACACAATTGTGTTTGTTGTACCAACAACACTTACACGCACTTAATTAATTCCTTGGGTGTGAGATGCTACTGCTTATAATACTTGTTTGTGGTGTTAATTGATTTGAGTTGGTGATGTAGTTGTAGATATGGTGTGTGTGTCTATGTATATTGGTATACGACAATGTATTATGATATGAGATGGGTTGAATGGAAATTTAAATACTTATTTGAGTTATCTGTACTTTATATTCGTAGTAAACATCATCCGTGTTGTAACACTCTCAATGGTTTGTCCTAGATTTGGGATGGAGTTAGAGTGGCGATTTCCTACTTTACTAAATTGGAAAGTCCAATTCAAGATTAATTATTTATTTATTTCGGATCTTTATTCCTTAAATGTTTAATAAAGATATTTTGAGATATATATAATTGGGATATTATACATATTCTTTTACTACTAGGAGTGCCACGTTTGCTTATTGATGATGACGATGATGATCATTTCTTTGTTAAACGAAAGTAAGTCTCATTGACAAGATTGTATTGGTGATTGGATGTCATACAGTATGTTTGATTAAGTGAGTTGGTTTTGTTGACTCGACAAACACGAAATTTGAGTTGAATGTTGTGTGGGAGTAAGGTGTTGGGTTTGACGACCTGGCTTCATTATTCAAACTGACATCCAATGATATTAATAAACACCAACAGCAACATAAATATTTATATATAGTTCCAACAACAACAACAGTATATAGAGATAGAGAAGAGAGGTTTGAGGTGAAGTAATGATGATGAACTTGTTTGAAAGCCAACCTTCAACACCAGTGTCCATTGATTCTCTTGGTCTAGACATTGCTTACTTTAATGGTGACAATGCTTTACTCAATGGTCTCACACAACAACAACAACAACAACAACAACAACCAATCAATGGATCACAACAGGTTGCTTATTTCAATTTATCAAGCAGTTCATACTTCTCAACTACTTCGGAATGGGACTCAACCTTTATCAACACTGGCAATCTTGTCAATGATGTTAATGATGGCTTCCTCGTTGTTGATCAGCAATCTGCAGATCATATACACTCCGGTCTTCAACATCAATATCAACAACAACAGCAACATGAACAGCTTCAACAACAGAATGTTGTTGTTGTTGATAACTCTTCAAACTATACAATGTCACAAGTGCAATATGTCAATCAAGATTACAACAACACAATGCAATATACAATGTCCAATGATATTATCAGTGATACGAGTACCAATGGTTATTCAGAGAATAGCTCACCTGTCGATACATCTGGTTGCTCATCATCATCATCATCATCTTCATCATCTTCATCTCCGCCATCAATGAACGTTCCATCATCACCGTCATCCACTGTCCAAGCTGGCTACTCAATGTCATCACCGTCACAGATGGTCATTTCCAATGATCATTCATTCAATGTTTCTGCCAATGACAACATGTCAAACAACACTCACCATGTCGTCAACGAATCATCTCACACAGACTCTGATGAGGGTGATGACAAGAAGAGGAAGCGAGAGTTCAGACCGTTTGACCCGGAGCATGACTATGGTCATCTTCTTCCAGAAGACATACAAGTAGAGATCACATCCAAGCAGTTCCAAATATACTGCAAGAAGTTCTACAGTAATGCATCCAAGGATATCATAAAGATCTTGAAGAAACAAGAGAGGTATGTCGTCGTCGTCCCCGCGAATGACCATCCGCCACATAACATACTCACTCACTCAACATCAACAGGAAGATAAAGAATAGAGAGTCAGCACAGAAGTCAAGACTATTAAAGTCTGCAACATTGACGGGGCTCGAGGCCAAGTTGAAGGATGAGCACGCAAAGATTGAAGAGTTGAAACAAAATCTACTCTATGAGAAGATGAAGAACAAACATTTGGAGACGGAGATAAAGCGTCTCAATCCAGGTTATGAGATTGTATATCCACAGGCTCAACATCAACCTACTATGGCTCAAGAGACAATACTATCATTGACTAGGATGTTCACTATTGGCGATGGCGTGCCGATGGTGGCCAAGGGCCAGCGTCTGGCCTGCCTCTTCCTGATGGTCGTCGTGGTCATCTACACCACGCCAACCTTTATACAAATGTCAGGCAGTGGCGTCATAATGCCAGTGCAGTTGATTCGCATGGAGAGAGAGTTGCAATCACAACATTCAATGAACAATGCACAAGTCAAGAATATGATGTTCGACTCTGATCCCAATTGGCAAGGTCATACCAATGGAGACATTACAATCAGTGTGGGCAAACGACCGGAGCAAGGTGATATGGAATCTAGCAAACAAGGCCAACAACAACAACAACAAAAGATGCCGCACACTCATACTGTTATTGACAACCGGGCACGATCTTCCGACACACGAACCAAGCTGCGACATTCAAGCACCTTTTTCACGAGCCAATCATCAATTGACGATTCATATGAAGCTGCACCAGCAGCACAGGAGCAAAAGACCATCGAGTATACATATACCAAGGATCACTTCCATTCAACAATGCAATCAGAGACAGAGACGGAGAGGGACTTTGAAGCCATGGAGATGTGTGAGGCGCCACATCATTCCAACAACTCCTCGGTCAAGATATCAATCAGGTCCAAGGCAATAGATAGATCACCAATGGAGGCATTCAAGTATGGCACCGATCGCTCACCTGCACCACATGCGCACGAGTTCAATGTGGACGTGGAACTGCTGTTCAATGGAGCCAGTGGCATTTCCAAGTTGCTCAAGAAAGCAAACAACGGCAAACCCGTAAAGATCATTGCCAATGTGTTGGATCTCGGACAATGCTATGATCATGATCGACTGGCTTATACACAAGGTGGTGATCGAGCCTCATGACATACTTCATTGAGCGTTAGTCCGGATTAATTTCCAAGTCAGCGACCAAGAGTGAGCAGTAGCGTGTGAATCTAAATTTACCTTTACACGCAATAAATGTACAACAACAATAGTAGGTAACGAGTTGTGGATACCGTACTGTCTGTCATCCAATCCATTATGGTATTTGAACATTCGTTATTCCCGATTAGTTAGATGGTGGGTTGACCTCATTGCCTTTTTGGGTTATTTTGTGGGTCCAACCCTCGTTTGTGGACCCTACCCCACTCACAAACACGATGTCCAAAGTTGATGATGAGTTCATTCAAGTTCGATGTTTGAAGTTTGTTAACATTACTTATTACATTGACACCATAGTCATAACATTTTAATACAACTACATATACATTACTTACCAAAGATGAGCAGCCCAGTATTCAAAGAGGAGAGCCACAAGGACAGCCACTACTCACCAGGCTACTACTGGCTTGGAAACAGCACTCACAAGGTTCCACTTGTGATGCACAAGGAGAACAGGGCAAGACTAGTAAAGACTATCTTGGAGTCATCAGATCGTATGTATTATGTTTGATTGATCGTCCTCAATCATTAAGCTAACACTCATTACTGGTGATCATTGAATCAAACAGAAAAGAGTATTCCAGAAAACTCTTTTATCTTGTTTCAAGGTGGAAAGGCCGATACTCAATATGATACAGACCATGAGCCAATGTTCAAGCAGGAGAAGTACTTCTTCTGGGCATTCGGAAGTGATATGCCAGATTGTTATGGAGTTGTCTCACTAAACAATGCTGATCAGCCAGAGTCCACATTGTTTGTTCCCAAGTTCCCACCAGAGTATGCCATGTGGATGGGACACATTCATGCCAAGGACTATTACAAGGAGATCTTCCTGGTGGACCATGTAGAGTTTGTCGAGGACATGGCCAAGTATCTGCGCGAGAAGAAGTGCTCAACCATCTTCACTGTGGAAGGTCTGAACACTGACAGCCACAAGACCACCACCCCAATGCACTTCCATGGCATCGAGGAGTTCACTGTCAATACCACCATGGCCTTCCCCCACGCCACAGAGTGCCGTGTCATCAAGTCGCCCAAGGAGATTGAGTGTCTGAGATACTCAGTAGAGTCATCTTGCCGCGCACATCTCGAGGTCATGAAGAAGATTCGTCCAGGAATGAAGGAGTACCAATGCGAGAGCATCTTTATGTACCATTCATATCATGATAATGGTTGCCGTAACATGGGCTACACCTGCATCTGCGCTGCCAATGCCAATGGAGCTGTACTGCATTATGGACACGCCGGAGAGCCCAATGCCAGCACTATCCGTGATGGCTCTATTTGTCTGTTTGACATGGGCGCCGAATATCATGGCTACACCGCCGATGTCACCTGCTCCTACCCAGCCAATGGCAAGTTCACTGACGACCAGAAGATTGTATACAATGCAGTGTGGGATGCCCAGCAAGCCGTGCTCAATGCGGTCAAGCCAGGTGTTGAGTGGATCGACATGCACAAGTTGGCCGAGCGTTGCATTCTGGCCGCCCTTCTCAAGGCCGGTATCCTGGTCGGATCCCTAGAGGACCTGATCGACAACAAGATGGGACCAGTATTCTTCCCTCATGGACTTGGTCACATGCTTGGCTTGAACACTCATGATGTTGGAGGCTACCTCGGCGATGCCAAGCCCAAGATCAACTCATTGCGTACCACTCGTAGTCTCAAGGAGAACATGTGCATGACCTCTGAGCCTGGCTGCTACTTCATTGACCATCTCTTGGACCAGGCCCTTGCCGATCCAGTCAAGTCCAAACACATCAACAATGATGTCCTTGCCAGATTCAGAGGATTTGGCGGTATCCGTATCGAAGATGACATTGTCATCACTGCCACCGGACACGACAACCTCTCCAAGATGATTCCGAGGTCCGTGGAGGCAATCGAGGCATTCATGAAGAGATAAATAAACTAGACAATCCCCTTTTCCCATTACCCTTACACTACTACTACCTTTGATCATTATAATGTTATGTATGTATACTATATATATATATTTGTTTGTTTTATTTTACTTCTTGGATTGTTTGGCAAAGGGAGTATACTTTCCTTTGTTCTGTTGTTGTTGCTCGCCAGTGATGTTTGCTCTCGGTTGAGTTTGGTTGGAGTTGTAGACAGTGGATTGTTGCATCATCTTCATCATCTGCTGTTGTGGATCATTGTTGTTTGGTTGTCTCTGCTGCTTCTGTTGTTGTTGTGGCTGTTGAGGTATTTGTTGTTGTTGTGGAAGCATTTGCTGTTGTTGAGGCATTTGTTGCATTTGTTGAGGTTGCATTTGGTATTGTTGTTGTTGGTTGTAGTTGTAGTTGTTGTTCGCTCCATAGTTGCTGTTGGCTACAGCACCGTAGTTGCCACCATAGTTGCCTGCAGCAGCATAGTTATTGTTGGCACCATAGTTGCTGTTGTTGTTGTTATAGTATTGGGCATTGTAGTTGGCACCTCCACCATAGTTGTTGTTATAGCCACCTCCATAGTTGTTGTACTGCATCTGTTGCATCATTTGCTGTTGCTGCATCATCATCTGTTGCTGCATCATCTGAGGCTGCTGCTGCTGCTGCTGCTGTTGTTGCATCATCTGTGGCTGCTGCTGCTGCTGCTGCTGTTGTTGTGCCTGGTACACGCTGTTGTCATTGTTGTAACCTCCACCACCATTATTGTTGTTTCTGTTGCCACCATAGTTGCTGTTGTTGTTGTTGTAGCCACCACGGCCACCACCTTGGTATCCACCACGACCACCGCCGCCCTGGTATCCACCACGTCCACCACCGCCATTGAATCCACGTCCTTGGTTGTAGCCTTGGTTGTCCTTGTACTGGTTTGAACCGAGCGAGTGGTTAATCATGCGATTGGCTGCGCTGTTCTGAATGGATGGTTGGTTCGTGGTGTTCTGGGTCCTTGGCAACATGATGGCGCCTGGCAGCATGGCAGACTTGAACTCGTAGCCCTCTGGGAAGCCTGGGTTGTGGAACTCGTAGGCAACGGCATCCTGCATGGGCGGCAGTCTATCAATGAGACGCTGGGGCAGTTTATCGATCTTGCCCAAGAAGTCCTTGGATAGCTTGGGGTCGATATCGCCACGCTGACGACCCTTCTTGTCCTTGGCTACAAACTCTACGTTCTTGTTGGCAAAGAGGTACTCTGAGCCACGGCTGTTACGGAAGATCTCCTCGTCGGTGAGCACGTTGTCCAGTGGACGCAGCGACTCTTGCAGCTCCTGCTCGTTGATGAAGGGCAGCAGACAGATACCCTTCCACAGGGGCACGCCGGGCTGGACGTCGATCTTGAACGTGGTTGGGTAGAAGTGAATGATGGGAGACGAATCTCCGCTGCCATCGTCGACGCCCATCATCTTCTGGTAGGGCTTGGGCACGAACTGCGCAGAGTCTCTGGGCAGCACACTCATCAGTTGCTCGAATGGCTTGAATGGCAGACCCTTCTCAAAGACGGGAGGCACAATGTCGCCCAGGTTGTCAACGAGGTCCAGAATGAAGGGTGCATAGTGGAATGGGTAGTACCAGCCCCACGAGGCACAGCCTTTGTAGTAGTACTTGAGGACCCATGCCAGACCATCGATGTACGACTGGCACACCCTAAGCAGAACATTCTCCTCTCCATCCTCTGGCTCAAAGTGCATCTTGGCGTATCTCTTGCGCCAACCTTTCTGGCCAATGTTGACATCCTTCATGTGATTGACGAATGTCGTCTCCTGCAGTGACTCCTCCTCCTTCTTCTTCCTCTCCTCCTCCTCCTCCTTCTTCTCCTCCTCGTCCTGGTCTCTCTCCTTTCTCTTCTTGGTCTCCTTCTTTGGTGGAGCTGCCTGCTCGGGCACAATGTCAATCATCTGTGTCTGTCTCTTGGGTGGCACCACTTTAGGCTCAGTAGTGATGTTGGCCTGGACCTGCTCGACCACCTCCTTCATCTGCTTGTTCTGACTCCTCAGCGCGGCGAGTTGCTCGCGGATCTTGGCAGCAGCGTCCATGTTTGAAGCGGTGTCCTCGGACTTGATCTTCTTGACCACGGGTTGCTGTGGCTCCTGCTCTTTGAACAGCTCGCTGAGCAGACTCTTGGCGGCGGCCTGGTGCTCCTTGGACACACCGACCTTGAGGTCCAGGCTGTCTGCGCCTCTGTTGTTGTTGTAGTTGTTTCTGTTGTTTTGCCTCTCGCGACGACGTTTCATGTTCTCCTCCTTGTGCTTGCGCTCCAACATGATGTCCTCCTCGACCAGCGACAGCCTCGTGAAGATGAGGCCGACGCGGTCCAGGTCAAACTCGCCGTCCTCTGTCAGATAGTCATCGAACGTTGGCAACAGCTCCCTGTAGATATCCATGATACGGTCGATGGCGCCTTCGTTGATCTGCAGCGACGGCAGATGCGGCAAGAAGTCATTGCCGACGAAGAAACAGATGAAGATGAAGTCATCGATCACTCGCTCTATATCAAAGCCAAACGCGGGCTTGCAATACAGCTCCTGGCTCAGGTAGGAGCGGAACAGGTTGAGACTCAGCAGCTGGTAGTTCTTTATCAGGAAGTCCTTGTGCTCGGCAATCTCCTGTAGCTCCTCCTCGGTCTTCTCGGCGTCGTGTCTGCGCTGGACCTTTCGCGACTTGTTCGTCTCGACAAACTCTCTTAGAATGTCAAAGTTGGCCTCATGTGTCGACAGGGCCAACATAATCAGATCGGCATCCAGACCATAGATCACGTGCTTAAGGTTTGGATTGTAGTCCTTCTGTGCTCTTTGCTCTCTGATGTAGCTCATGATCTTATGCTCTCCCTCTCCCGGTACAGATGCGTCTGAGATGATAACTTTAACCTAATGATTGATTGGTGTGAGTGAGTATGATTGATTGATTGATTGAGTGAGCGACTTGGACATACGTTCTTCCATGCTGGATCAGTTGAAATCTTCTCGGCCACGTAGGACCGCAGTGTGAGTGAGACGAGGTCCATGAAGACTGTGCCTGGCGTGATACAGTTGGAGTCAAAGTGGAACTTGTCCTCTTTGGACTTCTGAATGGCATCGATCTCTGCTTGTGTGGCAGTGCCCTGGGCCACCCTGTCCATCATCTCCTTCTCCGAAGCCTCCTTGGCCAGACGCGAGTCCATTGCCGCTCTGAAACGACGCGAACGCTGCTGGTTCATCTTGGCACGCGGTGCCACACCGTCGACGGCCATGTAGACCAGGTTGCGCGGTCTGACGATGGAGAATATGAGGTCGAGGTACTCAATGATCGAGTCCATCATATCCTCTGTATTGCGCGGTTGTGGTCCTGTCTCAGGATGCGCACAAGGATGTATAATACCATTCATATCAAGATAGAGATTGTCGTACTCTCCATTTGGATTTGGCTCACTGTTGTCGCATCTGATGCGAGTGCCATCCTGATTCCTTGGCTCCCTTGTTGACTCGATTAGACCATGGTACTTGTCTACCATCCATCTGAAGAATGCTGGAATTCCCATTGTATTATATGTTTGTTTGTTATAAACGATGTATATATAATAATAATAATAGTAATAATAATAATAATAATAAGTAGGAGGTCTACGCTTCGACTCTCTCTCTCTTGAGTTGTTATAATGATGATGATGATGATGATGATATTTAAATGTTTAAACAATCAAGCAAGCTAGCTACAGTAAGCAAATAAGCGAGCACGAGAGTAGATGTGATGTGATATTGAATGAGAGAACTAACCAAACTAACGAATGATGATTGATTGAATGAATGATCGATCAAAAATATTCGAAGTCGTTGTCGTCGTCTTAACAAATTAACGAATGAATGTATGAATAACTTCAATGTAAAGATGAATCCTAAGAGTTAAGTGATATATGACTCAGAGTATTATTTGTTTAACTTTGAAGCTTGTCGTGTGTTGTGTAATACAATCAGGTGAAAGAACTAAAGTTACCCCAGCTCTCCTCTCTATTTCTCTCTCTTTAAATCGCTCGTTGTTGTTGAATAACCTCAAACTTGTTCAAAAAAAATTAATTTATGAACAGTCGACCGAGTGCATGAACAAACGAACTTTATTGTTGAATGCTCAACAGTTCAGTCACACTTATTCATCAATACACTGAACGATGATACATGTAACTCTACTCTATTATTGTTTACTTTTCAATAGTAGTTACCCTGGAATCCTGGCACCAATCAATCAATCGATCAATCAATGACAACACGTTGATGCTGATGATGATGACTATCAATGTGATGCTGTAACCTTGATGATGAGGAGGAGTTCGATGATGATGAACCATAGATGACACTGTTGATAAAATCACGAACCAGTTGATACTTCTCATCATTGCGATCGTATGGTTTGCATACTCCACGATGATTGGCTTTGAGTAGTTTGAATGAGTGAGTGGCACCTGAGAACTTGGGATTGGCACTGGCCTCATCGACAATCACCAGACAGATGTTCTTCAGTACACATGTCTCTTCAGTTTCGCCAAAGCACATGGTGGCGACGTTGGGCGCAAACTTGGGGAAGAGGCGTGTGAGACGATCGACGTGCTGGCTGCTCGGCAACAGATCGTAGATGGCGCTGGTGGTGCGCAACACCTTCTCCAGTGTATAGGCGTACTCGGCAAGACGTGCACCATAGTGTGGCGTGGCGTAGAACACCACTGCGCGACAGTTCTTTGATATGTCACTATAGTGCGCTGGTGACTGGGACGCCAGTTTGAGCATCTGCTTGGCGACCAGCCCGCCAAAGCTGTGTGTGACAAACATGAATGGCCGCGAGCCAACGCCCGCCAGCTTGAGATTCTCCAGGATCTCTTGGCTCTGATCATGCAAGGGTGTGGCGTTGCCACCGCCCCAGGACGAGAGGAATATGTCGTATCCAACTGTGATCACACGGGCCTTGGGGAAATCTTGTGGGATCCAGTCCTTGGGCCAGCATACGAGCTTGGACTCATCGATTGCCGCTTCGGGCAGCGGCGTGGAGTCTGGTGCCACCGGCGTGTTGGCCCATGTTGTGAAGGGATGTCCATTGACGCCATGAATGAATATCAGGTCAAAGTCAAAGTCAGAGCTGGCATTCGTTGGATGCAGCAGGTAAATACCCTCGGCATACTTTGGTGTCTTCTGGTTAGATGTGGCTAGAGATACACGTGCCCTTATCGAGTTGGAGCGTATATAATCATCGCTAGATTTTATCCACTTGGCCAACAATGTCTGAACCTCTGTCTTCTCAACTAATCGTTCGCTGTCTATGTGATTCATTGAGTGAGTGGAATCATTCCAAGGTGTGATCCAAGAGATACATACTGTTGAAGGCAGCATTGGCAATTGTTCTGGAAAGTCGTCTTTGTATCTCAATGTCATTGATCTCAGAGACCACGATGAACTTGTCCCAGACCTCATCATTCAACAAGAGGTCTGCAACATTCTCTGAGTGAAAGTGATGATGCGCCAAGGCATGTTAGTCATGGCGCCATCCATTAAATAATGATTGATTGAACTTACTATCTTTGGACATGTGACCTAGACATCGAATGATATTCCGGCTGGTGTAGAGGTCTGCTCTCTCAAATAGATTGATCAGACTGATCAATCCTTCATCACCAATTTTGCTATATAGTAGGTTCTCATCATTGTTATCAAACACTGATAAGTTGGCCAACAATCGCAATGATTGAAGTCTACACGATTTGTTATTCGTGTCCCTTGCAATCCCAAGCACCTCACCAGGTGATATCGATGAACTAATTGGTATAGTACATTTGGCTAATGTTTGATTGGATGGTTGGAGGGAGGTCAGTAGGATGTGAGGAAGGACGCGAAGACATATATGACTTACTTCCAATGGATAATAAATTGGCAAGGGCTATGATTGAGGAGAGTTGAAGTGGCTGCTCCCAATCAAGGTCATCATCACTCATTTCCATGTTGTTGTTATTGTCGTTGGATGTCCTTGGTAGTATCCATTCATTCAAATATTTTAACCATCCATTGTTCACAATCAGTTCTTGTGTGATCTCTTCATGATTATTAAGGTTAGCAAGATTGATATTGAGTGGATGGGATTATTACTACTCACCATCATTGGATAGGTTTACAATGGCATTGGCAATATTACACTTGATATGATTGGTTAGAGGTAGTTTGGATTGATGTACAAGAGATGAGAGTAGTTTGAATACTTGGATTTTGGAACTGATTGTGTATATTGAGAGGTTGGCAAGGAATGATGATATATTGGTAACAACCAGCTGGTCAACAGTTGGAAGTGCATTGGAAGATGTATCATCTTCCAGCATGCTTTCAATCATCTCAAACAAGCCTTCATTCAGTTCAGTCTGATCTATGTATGATTGATCGATTGATTGAATGAGTGAGCGAATGATGGAATAATCCCAGTTGATCAATCAATGACTTACAGTCCACATGAAGATGTGATAGGTAATGGGATACTTCATGTTTGAATAGGATGTCAGAGTGTGGAAGGATATCGGAGAGTTGTTTGAAGCCGATTGACTTGATTATGAGAGTGCGGATACGTGTGTCACGTCCTTTGAGTAGATTGCTAATGACTTGAGCGACTGGCACGGTCAACTCAGCATTGTCATTACACATCTGCATCAGACATTGTACCAATTGTTCATTGATAGTACTACGCTCCAACATACTGTTTCTCGAAAGATGGTCCAAAATGTCAATGATGATCTCACGTGATTTGACATCGGGAGTGAAGTAGACCAGTGCGACCAGGGTGTCAACGAGCTGACCAATTGGTATATGATGTGATTCGTCAATTCGTGTGTATTGTGTAATAGTCCTCTTGAGTAGCCATAACAGTATATTGTTCTGCCATGTATATCTGAACTGTGCATGATCCAGCGACAACTGTTTCAATAGCCAAGGTTCCAACATCATTTGTTCATGTGCCACGGCCAATCCTGTTGCCACGACACAAGCAGTTGTTCCAACACTCAATGATACAATCCATTTCTTATTCCATCTCGATGATGATGATGATGATGACTTGTGTTGTTGGTCGCGACCATGTCCATGACTCTGACCTTGACCCTGACCCTGGCTCTGACCATGACCTTGTTCGTTGGCCGATGAGTAATGACGATTGAATGTGATTGTTGATAGATGAGGTTGATGTAAAGATACCCTATAGGGTATCCTCATCAATCTCTGCATTATATGTATTTATATATTATTATTACAAGCCTACATGAATGATTCAAATGAACTTTACAATGAAGTGACGTGTCTCTTAGTTTCTTGATTGCAAAGTTAGCCAAACCCATAAATTAAAACTTACATTCCCAAACGAGCGACAAACAATGACTTCCCTATTCTTCTTGGACTTCTTTCATTCAATCATTCAATCATTCAATCAATCAATCAATCATATATCTATATATTCTTAATATATATTACTACTTGTGTATCAGAGATGACATCAAACATACTTAGAGCAAGTGCTGCATTGGAGAATCAATTGAGACGAAAGACATATAACTTGTCAACGTCGATGTTGTCAGAGTTTGGTGGACGCACTGGTATAATACCATTTGAATCAAGTTCAAAGGATATAATAGGAATGGCATTGGTTGACAAGACAATTGAACCACCCATACGTATAATGTCATACGAGCTTCAGACCTTTGACAACAACTATCTCAAACATTGTATCGACGATGCACTTCAGTATCGCGAGGCAATGAGCAAGCAAGGCAAACTAGACATTGGACCCAAGGCAGCATACAGGATAATCAACGAGTGTGGCGATGGTATGCCAGGTATAACAGTCGATGCATACGCAGACTATCTTCAAGTCATTGTAAGTACCCATTGAATGAGTGAGCGAGCGAGTAATACTAACTTTCATTCAATCAAGACTCATTCCGAACATTGGTGTAAACACTTGAACTATATTACAGACTATATTATGCATCAGACTGGCAAGAAGGGAGTGTATTGGAGATCAAAGATTAAGGGACCATTGAACTTGTTTAGCAAGCATTATAAGGGCGACAAGCTGAAACGCTACCACCCGGACGAACCTTTCTCTTTAGTGATCGAGGAGAATGGTATGAAGGTTGGCATCAACCTGGAGGACATCACATCGTCTGGCTTGTTCATGGATCAACGTGCCAATCGCCGTTACGTCACATCATTGTTTGACGACCGCGACTCTGGCTCAATCATGAACACCTTCTCGCATACTGCCACCTTCTCATTGGCACCCGTGCTTGGCGCACAGAAGATCTCTACATACAGCATTGACAACTCGCGTATATACAACACGATGGCCAGGAAGAACTTTGAACTCAATGGAGTCTCAATGAACTTCCATCAGATCATGGAGAAGGATGTGTTCTCAAAGCTGCTCGACATCAAGGACAAGAATCTTGGCTTTGACGTCATCATCATCGACCCGCCTTCCGTGGCCAACGGTCTGCGCTTTGGCACATTTACCACAAAGAACAGATATCGCGAGCTACTGGAGATGGCCATGCCAAAGCTGAACGACGGAGGATACATTGTTTGCTTTGCAAACACACGTGGCCTGCGTGAGGAGCAATGGCTGCGACAGCTGGGCATCGTGGATTACATGGCCGATTTGAACAAGACATCACCGGCGGACCAAAACAACATTGACGACGATACATTTGAGGACGAGGACGAGATTGAGGGCAACAGAGAGATGAGGAGGATGAACATTGGCGAAGCCAAGTTCGCACCAATCTCAAAGATGGCCAAACATACATCGCCAACGCTACCATTCCAGCGATTGAATGGATTCAAGATGATGCAATCACTCGAGCAGGATGTGGACTTTAGATATAGAGTGGGAGACGAGCGAGTTGGCAAGCATCTCAAGGGTGTAGTACTAAAGCACAAGGTTGACTATAGTGCATCCAAGTACAAGTCACCGCCCATAGAGTTGGATGCCAGAGGTAACAAGAGAAAGAAGAAGGGTAATGTTGTCTACAAATAATTAAACAAACTATCCATTGATACATATACAGATATATATAATAGGTGTGTGCCTTGATTTATTTAGTACCGTAGTAGTACTGATGGAATTGATGATTGTGTGTACCAATGTTGAGAGGCGGTTGCGCAGCACCACTGCTGCCACTACTGCCTTGATGATATGGTGGTACACCTTGAGGAGGTGCCATGCTGGTTGTGGCAGCAGGCATGTATACTCCACCAGGGCCACCTGGAGTACCCGGGCCACTCCCCAGTCGCGGAGCAGGCATTCCAAATGGAGTGCTCAGTTGCTGCATTTGAGGAAGTTGGCTCACACGAACATCTGGATATTGATGAGGATTCTCGCCGACCAGAGTAAAGTCATGTGACATACTTCTCTTCTTTGGGCTATACGATGGCGAGTCATCCGAAGGAGTAATATCTATAGAGTAAGACCTCTTGAATCCATTATGAGCTTCAGCTTGTTGAAGTTGGATGAATTGGAGGTACTCTGGAGTAACAAAGTTTTCTTTATGTACATCATCCTATATTGTTTGATTAATTGATAGATTGATGGAGTTAGGGAATTATTCCGGTTCCGAACAATATTTGATTCATTGACAACTTACATAGAACTTCCTATTTGAGCGTAGTTCTTCTCTGGGCACAATATCGATGAGGAAATCAAACATCTCTGATTTGGTCAATGCATTGGCAATATCAATCCTTTGTAAGGTCCTTCTCTTGTTCATCTCGGTATGTACCCATGAGCGGATGGTCATCTCCAGAATGAACAGCTCACATGCCTTGGAGAACAACATTGGTACTTCTGCTGATATTTTCTAAAATATTATTAATATTAGTAAGATATTTGTTGTTCCAAGAGTTTCCAAGTGTGAACTACTTACATTTACTTCATCATCTGATTTCATTATCTTCTTTATCCTAGCCAGTGGCAGTTCATGAGTTGTCTTGAAATCATCCATCATTGAGATATCCTTTGTCTCTTTCTTCCAAAATTGATTGAGGTGGTTCTCAAGATGTTGATGCAGTTGACGATGATAATTATTTGTTGATGGTGGTGGAGGTTGTTGTTGTTGTTGTTGAGATTGATGTGATGGATGTACATGTGATTGACCAGGTAATGAAGACATTGGTGGTGCCAATGGAGTTGGAATCGAGTTTGTAAACATCTTGTTGTCCATCATAAATGAGTTGTTGGCCTTTGGATATGGAGGAATTGGTGGACAAAATATTTGAGGCTGTTGTTGTTGTTGTTGTTGTTGAAGTACATGCTGTTGTTGTTGCTGCTGTTGGAGCTGTTGTTGTTGCTGTTGATGTAGATGTTGTTGCTGTTGATGAAGATGTTGTTGAGTCATATGAGGTGGATATGATTGATGAAGGAGTGGATGGTGATGGAGTCCACCAGTCGGGAATGGCATTGTAGGCGGATTCATTGTGGTGGCGATTGAAGCAGTATTTGGATGGATTGTATCCAGGGTCGAAGGATTCAGACTGTAGGGTGGCAATTCGGTAGAGATAGGTGGAGGTACTGATACAGGTGAGTGTTGCTGGGTCGATTGAAATATTGGCGAATAAGAAGAGTTCAACAGTACATGTATGCCTTTATGTTGGGCAAATGAGGCTGGTGCACCAGCTTGGCTGGTCTCCATTGACATTTTGATTGATTATTGATGTTGTTTTTGTTGTTGAAGAGCGATCCGAAGATGATGGTGAAGTTGATTGATTACAGGCTGATAGATGTTTGTTTGTTTGTATGAGTTTGGTCGATTGGAAGTGGATCAACCAAGGTTATTGTTGCTGGTTTATATATTTAGGGTAGCTTGTATTTGATTAGATGATCTTATTGGACAGCTGACCACCGATTGACAAATCATCGTGATGTTTGAACTTTGTCCAAGTGAACCTGCCTGTGTTGTAGTTGTCGATGTCGATATCGATGCAGATGAAGATGTCTCTTTGTAATGCTTTTGTTGTTGTTTGTCCGTTTGTTTGTTGACCGTCCAAACTGTCAGTTATCCCTTCCTTGTACAACGAACTTGATGATGAGTTCAACTGTTTGTCAATGAGAATGACACACAATATTAGTTTGTTGTTGATATATTAAGCAACTTGTTAATGCTTTGTAGTAGTTGTTGTTGTTGTTGGAACTTATTCCCTCAATTGTGGGGTGGTAGAGTGGACCCTCTCGAATGAGAACTTGTACCCTGGAACTTAATAACAATATTGAGTTCTTAAGATGAGCTGTTGTTTCAGGAGGAGGAGGCTGGTGTGGTGGTTGACCGGAAGTGGAGCGGCCAGCGTTGAACTAGGCCTGGGTTTGTCGCGGTCAAAGATGTGGGGAATCGGAGATGTTCGTTGATTGGTCCAAAAAAACTACCACGGGTAATTTGAAACTAACAATCGTTGTTGTCGTTTAGTTTGAATAATAATAATATTAAATATTTAGGTATATATATGGAAATAGAATTAACACAATGGCAATGGATGGATGGATGGATAGTGAACCAGACAACATTGGTTGGTTTGGTCGACAATAGGGATGCAAGGTGAGTGTAGGGTATACATGTCAACACTCTATGTGTGTGTTTGGTGAGTGAGTTAGTGAGTGTAACGGACTGGTGAAGTGAGCACTGGGTGGTAGAAAGTGTGAAATAGAATATGACATCCATCACTTGAACAACACATAGGTGTCAATTGTTCATACAGCCATGTGTTTGATATTGATTGGATTGAACTAAGGATGGGTTGTGGGGGGAGATGTGTGTTGTGTGATGTGGTGTGGTGTGGTGTCGGTCGGCAGATATATATATATATGTGTTGTTAGTTGTGTGTTTGGGTCATGTTTGGTCAAAGACGTAGTGCGCACTTCGAAATTAGACTGGAATGGCAGAGTGAGATGGGCCAGATGAAATTGATTTACAATTGATGTAAGTGAAATTGGATGCACTACTTACATCAATCAATATGTAGTTGGAACCTAACAAATCAATTATATATATAAATTGGTGAGAATGTATTTATTTGAATGTTGTTTGTAATCAGTCCTACATGTTATATTTGTTATGATTGTTGTGTGTGTCCAAGTCAATCACATCACATCACCATCACCTAGCAGCAACGGGTTATGGTAAAGGAACAATGGTACTGTACCACTGGCATACATCATTTACATTGGCATTGATCCATTTGATATTGGTCTGTTGTTGTTGGTGGTGAGTTTAGGTTAGGTCGGGGAGTGGTGTTAAAAGGAGGTGGCTCACTGATCATAATAATACTGTAACTAGTAAATCAGTAAATCAATCAATCAATCTTACCTCTATTGCAGATTTGCTAGAGTCAATTGTCAATTGTGGTATATCGGTGTTTCCTTTGATGAACTGATTGAACTCGGTCTGTAATGCTGTTGTATCCAATTGATTGGCGATGTTATGTAAGAACTCTCCAAGTTTAGATCCTTGTAAATTGCTAATTAATTTGATTGGTAGATATTGGGTTAGTAAGTTGAGTTTGTGTTTGAGTTTGTATTTTGAGTTTGAGTTGTAAAATTCCCCATAACATACGTCAGAAGGAAATCATAATTCTCTTTAAAGAATAACCAAACTCTTGTGATGGCAACCTTGTTGCTTGTCAAACTTCTAAATATGTAGAAGAGATCTTGATTCCTAATCTTGTTCTAGTGAGCGTGATCAGATGGTCATTGTTAGATTGAATGATTGATTGATTGAATGAATGGTACTTACATTCTTAACAAGTCCAAGAGAGGACTCGATTAGATAACTCCTCTGTGGCACACCTAGTGCCAGGAGTGCATCGGTCTTTTCGTTGGTGGTCGTTGCATTGTCTAGGTATCTGCTCAACACCCAGTTGTACTCGGTTCGATCACCATTGTATACAATTGAAGCGTATACAGAGCGTCTGATGTTTGGATCGATGTTGGTCGTGTTGTCCTTGTGTGCCATCCAAGTGTCACGTAGATATTTGATCACCTCTGGCACCTGGCCCTTGTTGGCCACCTCGATGGTGACCTTGCGAGTCAACTTCTCCTCATTGGTGACGCCTGGCTCAGTGATGTTGACGGCCGTCAGTAGATTGGTAAAGAGTGTCTCGGTGAACTGGCGGTGCTCTGGGTTGCACAGCTGGTCACGCAGACGTGCGCTGATGTAGTCCATGCCCGACATGATCACTCGCCAGTAGGCCGGATTGGTGGCGCTTGTCGTGTTGGCGAATGTGATCATCCTCAGGTAGTCAGAAGGTGGGAGCAGGCCAGACTTGGCAAAGAAGAACTGATCGTCGATGAACTGGATCACACCGAGTGGGTCCAACTTGTTGGGCTCGCTCAACAAGTAGTCATTGTAGATATCATCAAACATTCCATTATCATACTTTGTCCTGTAGAATCCACTGGCCTTATTATTCAACACGAATGCATTACAATCAGCCTTGATTGTCAATGTTTCTGATTTCTATAAGTGATTGATTGAGTGAGTGAGTGAGTGAGGGATGGAAGCGAGTGAGTGGAGTGAGATCTTCAGGACATACGTTGCTGAATGTGATCTTGGAGTCTGGCGTGCAGGTGGACTGGTAGGAGATGGGGATCTGCCAGACGGTCGAGTCGTTGGCAGTCACACCAAAGTCTGCAATGTATCGATGTTGTTTGATGTCCAGTGCAGTGGCAGTGGTGTTGGTGACGCTGACCATTGGCATTCCAGACTTGTACACCCAATCACTCATGATTGAGCTGACGTTGGAAGTGCCATTGGTAGCCTTTGTTAGACATCTCCATAGATCAGTAGTCTCTGCATTCTGATAACTGAATGTCTTTAGGTAGTCACTGATACCCTTGCGGAAGTTATCATTGTCGCCATCCTGAAGCATTCCATTAAGCATCATAAGAACACTTGCGGCCTTGTTATAAGTTATCTATTTGTCCAGGATGATTGAGAGTAAGTAGGTGACCCTGTGTGATTGGATGAGTGATGGTGACATACAGCATCGAATGAGTTCTCAATATCAACGACTCTGACATAGTTATTGGATATTGGATGGGTGTTGGCTGTTGAGTCCATGGCTTGTCCAAGTATCTTGATCACTACCAAGAAGTCTGTGGAACTCTGTATGTCATTTGAAGGGTCATATATTAGTAATTCAATCACTGTACAGTCACATACAATCAAGGAACACTTACATCAAACTCTGTAGTAATGTTGTGAAGACACTTGTAAGACATGAACTATTGATCCATGGGATGGGATTGGTTAGCGCATGGTAAGGGTAAAGGTATGGAGTGGGAGACATACTGTTGCGAATCCTTCGTTGAGCCAGAGGTCATTCCACCACTTCATTGTCACAAGATTACCGAACCATTGATGTGCAAGCTCATGTGCCACTACATCAGCAACACGTTGCTTCTCTTCCACAGAGCCAGTTGTATTAGTATACAACAAGTCTTGCTCTCTGAATGTGATACAGCCCCAGTTCTCCATGGCACCTGCTGCAAAGCTGTTGGGTTTGATTGGAAGATTGAATGAATGAGTGATTGAGTGAGTGAGATTGACCAAGGACAGAGGACGACTTACTCAGCAACACCAAACAGATCCATCTTTTGAAGAGGATAGGGTATCTCAAAGTACTTGGTGTAGAATTTGATTGACTTTTGTGCCATTTCAAGGGCGTAGCCAGTGTAGTCCTTCAGACGCTTGGGAGCCCACACGCGAACTGTGATGTTGTTTCCTCCAATCGGTGATGTCATGATGGCTACATTGTTGTCAAACTGATGAGTGAGATAGGCCACCAAGTATGATGACATTGGAGGCGACGTCTCAAACTTTACAAGCTTGCGTCCATTGCTTGTTGTGGAGATGTTGCGCTCGGGCATGTTGGAGGATGCCGTGTAGGCTGGATCGACATTCATCCAGATGGTCCAGTTGGCCTTCATGGCGGGCTCGTCCATGCATGGGAATGCCGCACGTGCGTCCGTCGGCTCAAACTGAGTCATGGCAAGATACTTCTCCTGATTGTCATCATAGTATCTCGAGCGGTAGTAGCCCTTGAGTGAGTCGGTCAAGTTGGAGCTGTAGCTCATGTAAAGGTTGAAGTACTCCTTGTCCTTGGAGAGCCAACCAGGCAGCTGATCAAACTGCAGAACATAGTATGAGTTGGTCTCGTTGTAGGTGACCTTGGATGGCTGCACAGAATCGCTGGGCGGCACAAACGATGTTGGATAGGATGTATTAAGTGGCGTCTGGGCCACTGCCAAGTGGATAGATGTCAAATTCAGTCCATCACCATGTACAACAATGAAGTTCTTGTCCTTGGCAGTGATTCTCAATGTGATCACAATATCTCCAGTGAATGTAAAGTTGTTCAAATATGTTGTAGTATGCACCAAGTAATGCAATGGTCTTGTCCAGTTTGGTAGTCTGACATCGTCATACATGAGAATTGGTATCTTTGGCACTATAATATGGATAAAGATGTATGAGTATGATGTGGATGTGGCGTCAGCATCATACATACCATTTGACTTTGTTGCAAAGGATACACCAATAGTGATACTGGCTAGTACTATGAATACAAGTGTGAGCAAGAATGCCTTGCGAGTGTTGGTTGCGGTCATTGTTGTGACTAGACCACATATCCTATCCTTGACAGTTGGTCTGTCCTTAAAGAAGACCTTTGTACTTCTTGGACGTATATCACCATCTGCGTCATACTCAAAGTCCTCATCATCATCGCTCATATCAATTTCCTTCAACTGTATATGTTGCATGTTCCTCATCCTCTTCTTACTGTTGTTTAGCTAGCTACTACTTCAACTTCTGTTCTGATTGGATTGAATCAAACTAGTTTGATTGATTGGATGTATACAAAGCTAATGTAATGATATATATATATGTATTATATATATATACATGTACACACAATTGTATACTTAGTGAAGTGTTAATTGAGATATTGAATGAATGAACAACTTGTTTGTTCCTGAAGTGGGTTGTCGTGTTGTCTTGGAAGTCGGTGTGGGGGTGTCACATGAATGGATGGATCATGATCCTGGGAAGTGTGTGTGTGATCAATCAGATCAATCAGATATCAGATTGTATTGGAATTGAAAGTGTAATGTGGACATGTGATCAATGGCAATGAATGATGTTTATTGGTTAATGGACCAGTGATGTAATCGAGCTCACTGATGCAATAGCATTTGCTCGTTTGTTTGTGTACAGGTAGTTTACGTTGTTTGATTGATGAATGTGTAGTGAGTGTAACGTAATGGACCTAGATCTCCCAGCTCCTAAGAAGTTCCAATTCGTTGACTCCAATGAATGGCTTCTCGATTGACTTGATCATGATGTCACCGCAATATATACACTCCTTGGCAACGATCTTGTCCAGCTCGTTGTTGATACTGTCCTCTTGAGACACCTCGTCAATCATCATGGATGAGGCGGCAGAGTTCATCATTTGATTGGGCTTGATGCTGGTGGTCGATGAAGCGGTCTGTGTGGAGATGGTGGCCTGCAGGTCGCGCACACGTCTCTTCTGGTACTCGTCCAGATATTTCATCATCTCGGTGATGAGACAGTCCGAGTGGAAGACGTGCTGGCACGTGAACAAATAGAAGCGCTTGGACAGCACGGGGTAGCTGCAGATGTCGCACTTCTGGTCGCCCTTGACCACACCATACTTGTTCCTGAGGTTCTGGATGTCCTTGCGAATGAGCTCGGCCGAGTTGGTCGAGTCGTCCATCTCGTTCTTGAGCTCGTCGATGTGCAGATTGTAGTCCTCCAGCGACTTGCAGATCTCCTCCTTAAAGTCGTCGATCACGGTAAAGTCGGGGAAGAACGGCAGAATGTCCTCGATCTTGAGCAGAGGGCATTGCTTGAGGAACTCCATCGCCTCCTTGATGTTGTTGTCCTTCTCGACGACGTGGCGGGCGATGCGGAGCCACAGCTTCTTGCACAGCGCCTCGTCCTCGTCCTTGACCTTGTCTGCATTCTCACGCGCCAGCGCAATGTCCACCTCGAGCGACAGGTCCACAGCCTCCTCGTACAGGCCCATTGAGCCATAGATCAGCACACATGCCTTGAGCTTCTTCTCCTTCATGCAAAGACGTAGGGCGTACTTTGGGTCGTAGTAGACATCGGGCGACTGCAGGAAGAAGAGCAGTGGTGAGTCGTCCTCTTGCTTGACGTACAGCGACAGCAGATAGTTGTGCACGGCGCGGTCTGTGTTGCGGTTACGCACGCAGTACTGCAGGTAGCGGATGGCCTGGTTCTCACCAGTGCGTGCACGTGAGTGGTCGTAACGCATCAGAGAGGGGATGAGTTTGCGTGGCACCAGGAAGTTGGTCTGCATCCACACGTTGACAGTCTGCACGGGGATGAAGTGGAACAGCACCGGACAGAACTTGTAGTAGAGGTCCTGGTGCGTGGCCTTGAGTGTCGTGAGCGTGTTGAGAGCAATGTCGTATTCTTGATGCTGGATGTGGTAGGAGATCACGCGCTCAAAGTCTTCGATCAGCTCGGCGTAGAACAGCAGCTCGTCAATGGCGCCGTGGCTGCTGATGATGTTGAAGGTGGTCGTCTGATTGAGGTTCTCGCGGTATGACGTGAGGAACTGGCGGAACTCTGACTTGATCTTCTGGTAGTTGGCCTGGTCCGCAGCGTTGGTGCGCAGCGAGTTGAGCTTACTGATGAAGATCTCGATGAGCCATGTGCAGATGATCGTCTTTTGAGTGGTGTCGCGGCGTGGGATGTGCTGCAGCTTCTGAAGCAGATAGGTCTTGAGTGCATCGCGCTGGCCCGAGTTGAGGAACTTGAGCGCAATCTCCTCAAAGATCTTGTGCGTCTTGCCGTAAAAGTTGGCGGCCATCTCATACCTGCTCTCCTTGAAGTAGTGGTCGGCCTGCGTGGCCCAGATCTGATCGCGCTTCTCATTGGCATAAGGCTCCTTGCAGTACTCGAGTGCCGTCTCGAACTGGCCCTTCTCCAAATACAACTTCCAAGCATTCCTATCCTCATCCTTGATGCACAGCTCAAACACTATATTATCCGCGTAGATCCAAGTCGTTCCATTCGAGCTGTCAACGCATACACCTCTTAATCTTATTTGTCTCTGTTGTTGATCGAGTGAGTGAGTGATTGGAATGATTGATTGATTGAGGGAGTGGACACATACGGGATTGAATGGATACTCATAGACGATCTGTCCATTGAGCTTGCCGATAGCTTGTAGCTTGTCCTCATAGAGGAGTAGGAAGTGGAACTGGGTGATGGCAAAGGAGATGGGCGGCATGGGTCGGTTGGTATGATCACGACGTGTAAAGTCTAGTACAGAGATGGCGCTGGTGAACTTGTCACCGGGGTTCTGCGAGCCAAAGATGAGGTCGCCGTGGTAGATGCCCGAGCCGATCAGCCAGGCGAACGACTGTGGTAAACTGATGGATGACTTGGCGTAAAAGGCCAACTCACTGTAGTTGAGTGTGGAGGGTAGCTCATCGAATCGGATGTGATCCTGGGCAAACAGGTTGTCCAATGTCTGACCGCCAATCAATTGGAAGATACGTGTAGGTGTTGTAATGATCGCAAAGTACCTGCCCTGTGCTCTCTCCAATCGCATGCCCGTGATGGGTGATCCATCCTCTGTAGAATACAACTGTGATTGATTGATGGAGTATTAGCATTGATTGAGTCCATGCATCACATGATCGGCACGACTCGACAAGACTTACAAATCTGATGGGCGCTTGACCCTGTGAGAAGACGTCGCCAATGAAACCACGCTCGATGTTTGTGACGGTGGTCTCAAAGATCTTGCCCTTGTTGTTACCGATGAGGATGGTTTGAGGCTGTCCATCGATGGGATCGTCCCAGGCAATGGACTCGATCAGACCGACGTTCCAACGCTTGCCCAATGGCTTGGGCTTCTTCCACGACTGATGGATGTAGTAGACCTCCTCGCTCTCCATGGAGATCAGCAGGTAGAGTCCTGAGGGGTCGAGGAAGATCTTGTATATCCTCTCGTTGGGTCGAGCAAACTCAATCTCCTCTAGGTCCGATGGGTTGTTGAGGTCGAGACGTATGATACGCGAAGTCTGTGTGGCGATGATGATCCTGTTTGAGCAGACGAGCATAGAGTGTATGCCCTTTGGCTTATAGTCCACCTGTTCCAATGTGAACATTGGCACCTCCTCCATATATCTCTGTTCATTCGATATTGGCATTCCTCCCAATCTGCCCACCATCAAATCTTCATTCGTTGCACCATATGTATCTGTGTCTCCATACTCTAGCATCTGTTAGTTTGTTTGTTTTGATAGTTGATGATTAGTCGTCAATGTAGAGTCGTCGTGAGTGTCCGTATAGAGTCAACATACACCTGATGATGAATGATCATATTCACGCATCTGGTCAAAGTCAAAGTTTAGTTGATTCATCGCCATGTTAGTTTGTTTGAATGTGACCTATCGATAGTCAATGATCAATCAACAATCTATCAACACTAGTTTGTTGATACTGGTTATTATGTGTATAATATAAATAATGTTTGTAAGTTATAATTGAATGTTGTTGATGATCATTCAAGGTCATCATGGTGACCTCAAACTTTGAAAAGTCTGCAAACCAATCCTTCATCCACCTTTGAATGAATATCTGGGGGACCTAGTAACGTTGCACTTTTCAAAGTTGGCTGTCCAACTTTGGATGACTGGTTATTATTATTATTATATATCTGATTGCCTACAACTTATAGATTTAAGAGCCTTAAAACAAAAGGAGTTTATTATTATATTCTTGAATAAAGAGTATGATAAATGTTCATTTCAATACATAAAAAAAAACAAAAAGAAGAATGCATAGGAGAAATTTAGAATTAATTATAACATTAATAGTATCAAAACTATTTAGTATTAAGATATCCAATTATTTAGAGGTTGGAAGTGGATTCACAACATCGGATATTAAAGTTCCAACAAATATTTGGTTGGTATTTAATCAAACAAATACAAATATATTGTTATACGAAGGACAACAATTGAATGTGGCCAAAAGAGTTTGGATTGAGAACTACAAAGATTATCTACATCAACAGGATATCAATGTTCAAGTGATCACTGGTTTCAGACCTGAAGGTCTCTCCTCTTTAAAGTTAGGTGAGTTCAATCTAACATTGAATGAATTATGGTATGGAATACTAGTATATATGAACAAACAAGGTGATTTATCTTTAGTATCTTATGGTACAAGTATAAAGATTATATATTATAATTATTATAATCATTTGACCAAGTATGCTATTGATATCCTCCAAAAAGAGTATATAAAAGAAAAAGAGAAAGAAGAATCAATCAAGATTGAACAAGAGAAAGAAGTCAAACGTGGAAATATGGTAACCAATGTAAAGAATAGATTTCCCATCAGTTCAATCTATGATTACATTGTATCTCTCTATCGAAACCAAAACAATGATCAATCAAGTATAGATACACGTGTCCAAGAACCATCTGATTTACAAGAACCAATCCAGTGTTTTGATCAATTGATTGTCTCTGAATAGTTCTATAAATGGATAATCTCATTGTTGGTCTCAGTGTTTTATCTTGTTTAAATCTGATCTGTTTTATCTCCGAAAATCAAATCAGTTCGTCGTTTTTCCCATTGCAGGTCCATAGAAGGCCACATTTTGTGGGAAGTTGGTATGTCTTGGGTTCTGTTTAGACTTGGACCCATTATTGTAATCAAACAGGGTTTTTCCAACCTTGGGGGTGGGGGATGATGGACCTGATTGGTGGACCTTCAATCACAATCTCATCGCTCTGAGCTAGCTCGTCGTCTTGATTAATGGCGCTTGAATTGTTGGGCAACAATTCCATTCTTTCATTTCATTCATTACATTGATTCATTCATTCATTCACTATTAACCAATCAATCAAACACAATCAACCAATCAATCAATCCACCAACCACAACATTTATGTTGTTGTTTATACTATCATCAGCATACCTTCTTTACTTGTAGTTTCTTTGTTTGTTGTATTAGAGAGAAATAATACTTATACATATATATTTATATAATGAATAGTGGTATTAGTAATAATGGTGCGACAACTACTACTACCAACACAAATATTAGCAGTAGAGCATTGGGTTCACCAAAGATGGTGACCAAACTCAGACGAAACACAAGTGTTGATGGATCATTGGGTGGATCATCACATCATCAGCAACAATCACAACACCAACCACAACCACTACAACTACAACAACAACAACAACAAGGCAATGCAGTACAAGCACCTGGAAAGTGGGTGTCTGTCAAACCAAAGGCGATAATGCGATCACCACGAGGTGGTGGAGCGTCAGTTCACAAGGGCTTGCTGTCCAAATCGAGACTAGTGGGTGCCAGCCATCAGCAGCGACATCAACTACTTCATCACCATCACCACAACCACACACCCACCAAGCGAAGTGATCACCTCATAAACAGGAATAACCAACTGTCGTTTGGCTCATTGTCTGACCTTGGCGCACTGTTACCAAGCGTGGATGACATCCAAGAGGGCGGCGGGATCAAGGACACTTACAGACCAAACATGATCAGCATTGGCTTCACACCTGGATTGAGACCACTTGACTCTAGCAGCAGCAGTAGCAGCGGTGGATGCGCAGGCGACAGCAGTGACATATTGTCATCGTTCCCCACATCAATAACCACAGAGAAACATGTCAATGGTGATTGGAAGTTGGCGCACGTCCCCAGCCAACTTGCTCGCAACAATCATCCATTGGTCACTGGCAACAACAATGCCAGTCGTAACAATAGTTCACGAACGTTAAAGAGTGGCGAAGCCTATGCCGTAGTGTTGTATGACTTTGAAGCAGATTGCCATGACGAAATGGAGCTTATCAAGGACAGCATCATTGTGGTGTGTGAGCAGCCAAGCGATGGATGGTGGCACGGCCGACACTTGGACGAAGATGAGCCACAGGTCTCATCTAGCAGCGCCAGCACCAATGCCAAGCCAACACGTGGCATCTTCCCCATGAACTATGTTCGCATCTTGGACGAGGAGGAGCACAGGACATTGAGCGCCACGTTTGGAGGCGGATGTGGCTCGTTCCAGGTCGCGCACTCACCAACCCCCAGCCCGCCACAGATCAGCTTCGACCCCAACCTCTTCTTCTCAACATCCACAACTCATAACAAGATCCGCAAGCTGTCTAGTCCCAAGGCATCGGTCCACATCAAGGTGTTCGTGCCACCTTTCAATGAGCACACTGTCCTGCGATTGAGCCATAACTCCACCGTCAAGGATGCCCTGCACAAGGTACTCCGCAAGCGCAAGCTACTGCAGGCGCTCGAGGGCTACAAGATCCACTTCAAGAGATGGGGCTCATCAGATCGATCAGCCCTTCCAATGGACATGCCCATCCTGATGCTAAGCGTAAGCCGGGAGTCTGGTATCCAGTTGTTCATCGAGGGTCTGGACTATGTGGACGTGGGCCTGGCGCCCGGCACACCCGGCTCCAACCTGCGTGCGTCTGCGCAGCAACTGCAGTTGCATCAACAGCAACAGGCGACGCTACAGCAGGCACACTTYCAATGTACATATCGATGGCCAGGACGGAACATCATCATCCAATCAATCATGGGTAACTTTAACTAGTTCCTCAATACGTATATATAAGTCGAGCAATGATCGTCTTCCCAAGCGTGTCATTGGTCTACGCTACAGCACTGTTAAGCGACAACAGAATGAACAGCACAACAAACACATCATTGTACTCAAGACATTATTCCAAACCATCAGACTCACCTGTGATGCCAACAAATCACAGGCAGATCACTGGATGCAATCAATCGAGTCTTCACCAGACTATCTCCAAGACAATCCTTACCTTGTAAGTCTACTCCATTCAATCAAACATATATCTTGATCATATATCTTGATCAATCACAACTAACACTCGACTGATTCAATCAAATGATATAGCTCAAGCGCCAGAGGAAGAGACTGTTCACATCAACAGAGTCACTGGAAGACATGTTCGCATTGGACAAACGCCAGTTACTCAAGGATATAAGGAATAGATATTGTAATAGATATTGCTCGGACTGTAATGGACCTGATCCTGAATGGGCCTCTGTATCATTAGGCTGCTTCCTCTGTGATGTCTGCTGCCAGATACATCAGTCCGTGCTTGGTCTACAAATGTCAGAGATATACTCTGTCCTCTTCGATGATGCAATCCATGAGATGAACAACCTCAATGTATGTGTACCATGGTGATGGTGCACCATTCAATCAAGTGATGTACTAACACATTCATTCATTTTCCAGATCATGCAATCAATTGGAAATGCGGTGTCCAACGAGTATTGGGAGTGTAGACTCAAGAATAGGAAGATAGATGCCAACAGTCTGCCGGCGGAGAAGGAAGCATTCATCAAGTCCAAGTACCAGAAGAAGGAGTACGTTCCTCTGGATCTAAACATTCGTCCTCCAATAGAATGGTACCAGCAGAGTAGACCAACTACATCCACCACCTCATCATCATCTCAAATGAGTGAATAAACGACTGTTACATCAATCAATCAATCATTCATCAATCAATGTAGTTGTTGCTGTTACAAATGAGACAAACATTAATGTTCGCCAACATATATGTTATTATTACGATTGTGATCTACTTCCATTGATTTAGATCTTGTCCAAAGCCTGACGGAGATCGGCAAGGAGGTCATCAATGTCCTCAATACCAACAGACAGACGGATCAAAGTGTCGGTGATTCCAAGCTTGATTCTCTCCTCCAATGGGACAGAGGCATGAGTCATAACAGATCTATATATTCATTCATTCGGGAAAAGGATTAGTTAGTATGAGACATCGTTATCATTCTCCAACTGCGCCACTTGGGGCGGTACTTACGGCAACTCAATCAAACTCTCAACACCTCCCAAACTCTCGGCAAGAGCGAACAACTTGATGTTCTCGAGGAACTTGCGAGAGGTGGCAATGTCACCCTTGATGAAGAAGACGACCATGCCTCCAAAGCCCTTCATTTGACGCTTGCAGATCTCGTGCTGGGGATGCGATGGAAGACCGGGGTAGACGACGCGCTCGACCTTGGCGTGTGACTCGAGGAACTTGACGACGGCAAAGGCGTTCTTCTCGTGCTCTCTCATACGGAGATGCAGAGTCTTAATGCCACGCAGGGCCATGAAACAATCGAATGGCGATGGCACGGCACCGATGGAGTTCTGGAGGAACTTCAACTTGGTGAACAGCTGCTCGTCGTTGGTGGCGAGACATCCCATGACGACGTCAGAGTGACCGTTGATGTACTTGGTGATTGAGTGCATGACGATGTCGGCACCGTGGTCCAATGGGTTCTGGAAGTATGGCGACATGAAGGTGTTGTCGACGACGAGGATGGCGTTGCGGCTGTGAACGTAGTCGGCGATCAATCTAATGTCGGCCACCTTGAGCAGTGGGTTGGTGGGGGTCTCGAGCCACACCAACTTGGTCTTGTCGGTGAAGGCGGCGGCCAGCTGATCAGTGGTGGCCATGTCGACAAAGGAGAACTTCAAGTTGAAGTTGGCGGCAATGCGAGACATATATCTGCGAGTGCCTCCGTAGACATCATCAACAGAGATCACCTCATCACCAGCCTGCAGCGAGTTGATGATCGTAGTCAAAGTGGCCAATCCACTTGCAAAAGTAAGTCCATACTTGGCATTCTCAATCGCAGCAATGCACTCCTCCAATGCCTTTCTAGTTGGGTTACCTGATCTAGAGTAATCGAATCCCTTTAATGATATATTATTGAGATGATGTTAGTATCTGAGGTACCTTCATCGTCATCATCGTCGTCGTTGTCGTTGTGTCAGTGACTTACAGCAGGCAAGACATTTGGTGATGGCTGCAAGAATGTGGTGGAGAGTGAGATTGGAGTGATCACTGCACCAGAGACTGGATCAGCTGGTTGACCGGCATGGATAACATTGGTTCCGAACTTATAGTTTGACATTGTTATATGTTATATTATTATATTTATTAGTATTAAGTATTTAGTAAAATGAATGAATGAATGAACTGAACTTGAATGAAGTTTGTGTGTTTTGTTGTTTGTTATTGCTTGTTCCAACTATTGTTCTTTCGTTTGGTGTTGTGTTGTTCAGAACACGTCAATTTCCCAAAGTTTTTAAAAAATTGGGAGTTCTCGAAGGCTTGATTGATGAGACACCTGTTTGATCATTCCATCCATCTATCAATCCACGAAGTGACATTACCTCACAGAGAAAGTGTCGGGTTATGGGTCATTCTTCCCTTCCATCCATCTTGATCTTAAGATGAAGTACCACTTCCAAAAATCTAGAATATCTAACATTGATTGAAAAGATCACCTATCAATCATCGATGGAAGCAATGGAAGTGCACCAAAACGGACATGGTTTTTGATTGATACTATTAGGCAATCTTTGGGTTGGCCAAGATGCTCTTTGATAATGACCATTGCCAATTGTGTTGTTTGATCAATTATTCGTACTCTGATCGTTTGCTCGTTAATGTCGTCAATGTCGTCAATGAATATGTCGACAATGAATGTGCTGACATATGGACTTAGTTGAGCGATCACTTTGCATAACTTAAGTTTGTTCTTCACCCTATAATTTAGTGATCCTAGCTTGAGTGAATGTGTATCTGGTGTTGGAACATTATCAATATTGTCAAGCCTTCCTGTTGCAACATAATGATTGAGTGAGAGTGGGGCATGCTTGATGTAACTGATTGGCCCTATCATTGTCTTCAATCCGTTTGGTAGGGCACCTCGCTCAATCTCTTGTTTGTAATCTCTGGGCAGCGAAAGTAGAGTGAGTGAGGATGGGAGCATTCCACATAGGATGGGCTGCTTAAAGTTATAGCTCAACTTAATTCTGGTCAAACTGTCTGGCAATGTGAACGGTTCAAGCGGGTGATCAAATGCATGTCCAAGATCTAGATCGGTCAGACCATTTGGCAAGTCGTGCGGCAGGATGCGATGGTCAAATTTAGAGTCCAGGGTCAATTTCTTTAAGCCAGCGGGGATGATCCAAGGTTTCCAACAATAAAGCAGCTTCACAAACGTCAATGATTCCAATGACCGAGGTAGTGATCCAACTTCCAAATTAGGTTTCGAGAGGAACCTGACATGCTTGAGCGAAGCTGGCAACGCTCCATGCTCAAGAGCATACACAGTAGCTGTGGTCAGATCCATGAGGGATGATGGCAATGACCCAATGACTATATTCATTAATTCATGACGTGTGACCAATTTGGAGAGTGACGATGGCAGATCGCCTGGAGCTAGCGTCTGTCTAAATGACATTCCTAACTCAAGGATTCTGAGCGATGGAGGGAGAACACCCTGGGTCAATGGGTGATTGAACCTATGGCCAAGCGAGAGCGACGTCAATGATGATGGGAGCGCGCCAGGTGGGATTACCGTGCAGAATCGGTCACCAAGGTCCAGTTCAATGAGTTTGGGTGGTAGCAGACCAGGTAGTAGCACTTGAGCTTCCGACGTCATATATAATCTCAAGCAAGTGAGATGTGGTGGCAGAGAGCCTGGCTCAAGCACCGTTTCGACCGAGGCCGCGAAATGGGTCAGTGATGGCGGAAGGGAGTTTGGCTTGATCTCCTGGGCACAGCAGATTCTCAATGATGAGAGTGATGGCAGATGCTCAGGACAGAGTTTAAGTTGAATATTGTTGTTGTTGATATTGAATGAATCAAGTCTAAGCTTTGTGATTGATGGAGGTAATGTTTTTGATGTTGCCAATCGATTATATTGATTAAAGTTTACACATTTGAGATTGTTTACTGTTGTTGGTATGGTTCCATCATCTAAATCAACAACATCTTCATCAACGAATATTAGTTCGGTTATTGGATTTCCAATGCCTGCCAACATTTGGAGAGGAGTAACAAGTTTGATTGTTGATTTAGTAATAATACCAATTGTAACCTTTCTATTAAGTTGTAACTTATTATTATTAATATAATTCTTATTTATCTTTATGAATTGTGTACGTATTTGTTTAGATGTCAAGCTGAAGCATAATGCATCAACAACAACATCTTCATAATACGTCAGGTATTTGAAGATCTCAAACACGATAAGATCGGGTAAGTTGAATGTTGTGTACATGTTTAGTACTGATTGTTGTTGTTGTAGTAAGTCTGACAATGGATAACAGATTGAATGAACCAATATTTGTGTGAGGCAAGTCATTGGAAGAATCTACAACTTGTTCAAAAACATGATATTTTGATTCATTTATTCATTCATTCTTATAACTAATCATTCAAACATATATACATGTCGAGTGATACAACAACAACAACAACACATATACCTGTGGCCGTGGCTGCCACTGAAGGTACAACACAACAACAGCAACAACAAAATGTAGATACAACAACAACAACTTCAGCCGAAACATCAATAGCTGTCCAACAACAACAACAACAACAACAGCCAGGTACATTGTCAGCATTCGACCAAGAGATTATTAATATAAACAATGAGATGAGCAAGGGTGTGCCCGACTTGACAGAGGGACTGCTACTGCTCAACAAGATACCTCTGGATGCACTGACCATGAAGCTACAAGAGATCCAAAAGGAGCAAGCAGTAGTGCTCGCACAGATAATCGGTGAGAATCAGAAGCTACAAGGAATCAAGAACATTGATGTGATCATTGACAATGTATGTTGTTGCGCATTGAAATGGCATGGCAAGTCGACCTAACTAACAAACATCACAATAATGTAGTTTAGGAAGATTAGTGAATACTTGGTTAAACTGCAAACAATGAAGAAGGAGATGTCAATTGTGCAGGAACGTATGAATAAGATAAAGAAGAAGGCATCGAATCTAAAGGAGAAGAAGCAACAACATATCAACAATCTAAATGAGCGTGTGGAGAAGGCTTTGCAACGTGAGCGAGACCTCACCGTCAAGCCCTCGCCACAACTTGTACAACAGCAACAACAACAACAGCAACCAGGTACCAGCAAGCAAACGAAGCAAGGCACTCCACTTAGTACCAACATCGACCTTTAAGGGAGTACACATGGATATCTCATATTGGAAGTTCCGACCGACACATTGTGTGTGGTGGAGACGGGGTGGGTTGGTTCCATTCAAATGGGGAACCAACACGATACCATGTCGGGACCACAACAAACATACACTTTCGGAAAACGACAAAACGATTATTTATAAATAGACGTATATCTGTGTGTTTGTGATGGTAATAATATATAATTATAACAATCAATCTTAGATTAGTGCCCAATATAGTATCTTATCTCAACTTTTCCTTTGCATTAGTGTTGTCGTGTGTTTAGTTCAAGTTCTGCAAACAAACAATCCAAACACAACCTCAACCCCAATACATCCACCAACCATCCCATCCATCTTCATGTCACCTTGGGAGAAGTGAAGTGAATGTGAGCCACCTAAATTGAGGTGAAGTGAGTCCACCCTGGGGCATGCATCACTCATTACTTCTTGCTATTACTACTCATTCAATCAATCAATCAATCAGTGATAAGTATAACAATATAGATATACATATAAACAAATATGGCAGACCTATTCAAGTCATTCTTGGTAACATTCTCATCGATGAGTGTACCAAATGTTGCACCAATAACAACAAACAGTACTGCACCCAATGATAAAGTGACAAGGATTGTAATCGTTGGTGGAGGTACGGGTGGTCTGTCAACTGCATCAATGTTGCAGAGGAAGTTTGAGAGTGCAGGTGATATCACCATTGTTGTAAGTAGAACTACATACATTCAATCAATCAATTACTGATACAGATACATTCAATGTAGGAACCATCTGATAAGCATTACTATCAACCTTTGTGGACATTGGTTGGAGGTGGTATATTCCCAAAGGAGAAGAGTGTAAGGAATGAAGCTGACTTTATACCAAAGGGTGCAAAGTGGGAGAAGGATGCTGTGGCAACATTCAACCCAGACAACAATAATGTTGTCACCAAGACTGGCAAGAAGCTAGAGTACGACTACTTGGTGGTGGCCACTGGTATCACACTTTATCTGGACCGTATCCGTGGACTGAAAGAGACGTTGGGCAAGAATGGTGTCACCACCAACTACTCGTTCGACACTGTCGACAAGACATTCGAGTTCATCAAGTCAACCAAGAGTGGCGCCGCCATCTTCACATTCCCCAACACGCCAATCAAGTGTGGAGGCGCGCCCCAGAAGATCCTGTGGCTGGCCGACGACTACTTCCGCAAGAACCACTGTCGCAATGAAGTGGACATTATGTTCAATACGGCTGGTGTGTCGATGTTTGCCGTCAAGAAGTACTCGGACGCACTGGACGTTCTGGCAAAGGAGAGGAACGTGCAACAGAACTTTAAGTACAACCTGATCGAGGTGGATGGCCCCAACAAGACTGCCATCTTTGAGACGCCAGAGGGCAACAAGTCGATGAAGTTTGAGATGCTTCACGTCGTCCCACCAATGGGACCATTGCCAGAGGTCAAGAACTCCCCACTTGCCGACCCAGCCACAGGTTACGTCACCGTAAACAAGGAGACGCTCCAGCACACCAAGTACGAGAACGTCTTTTCATTGGGAGACTGCTCCAACCTGCCCACTTCAAAGACGGCGGCGGCCATCACCAAGCAGGCACCATGTCTCGTCGCCAACCTGATCCATCATAAGAACGGCCAGCCACTGGCGGCCAAGTACGACGGATACACTTCATGTCCAATCACCACTGGCTACAACTCACTGATGCTAGCCGAGTTCAAGTATGACAGCGTCGTCTCTGAAACATTCCCATGGGATCAATCCAAGCCAGGCTACTATGGAATGTTCTTGAAGAAGTACGTCTTCCCCACTGCATACTGGAATGGCGTCCTGGCAGGCCGATGGTTTGGACCCAACACCATCTTCAACACATACACCATCCCAGACGTCAAGAAGAACTAAATCATGTCGATCGAGACATCCACACTCATATATATCACAAGCATTGCTGCACTTCAATATAACAAGCTATATTCCTCACTTTGAGGATTGATGGTTGATTGAAATGATCAAATAAATATGAATAATTAAGTAATTGTCATAATTGAGTGATTCTTGGGACTTTCGTTCGTTTCAAAAACATACATTTTCAATTGATACTCAATGAATGGGAAACAGATAAATACAATATATTACAATAAGGAGTCAACATAGTTAGAATTAGATAGATAGATAGATAGATAACTGATGAGCCACGCCCGTAAACATGTCACAACAAATGCGTTGAACTCGAGCTTTATGCCAGAGGACGATCAGTCCATTGTAAAGATCATTGATCTTAGAGGAGGCAACATCGTCGAGGTACAGTATCCAGACGGCGCCACTGTGTTGGCAATGATTCCAACAAAGTTCAAGGGCAAACTATGGATCAAGTTGGGCAACTATGCTATCGTCGAGCGCGAAGAGGAGACCACCAGCAAGGTCAGAACCTCAATCGTACATCTCATCTCAGCCGACAACCTAAAGTATATGAAGAAGCAAGGTATTTGGTATGTTATACATTTGATGAAGATGTATGTTATGTTGGTTGAACTAACATCAATCAATGTAGGCCAAGCGAGTTTGATGATGTTGTACAGAAACAAACATTAGTTCAAGAGGATAATGGAGACAGCGATAGTGATGGTGGACTTGACAGCATGGGATTCAATCCAAATCATAGAGGTGTTCAAGATGACAGCGATGATAGCGATGACCAAGACGAGGAATAAATCACCTGACAGTCAGGGAGCAAGCGACTCAATCAACAACCATGATCGATCAATCATTCAAATCATTCGGATATGAATTTGGATGTACACAGTCATTTATTGGGATGGATGCATAGCATGCATGTTGATTGCCCTGCATCGTATTGATTGTTGTTGGATGGCCAGGAAGCCAACTTAGTTCTTCTTCTTCTTCTGGAGAGCCTCGAGCTTATCGTTGAGCTCTTCGATCTGTCTCTCGAGGGTCTTGATCTCGTTCTCTCTCTGCTCCTGGGACACCTTGACCTTCTCCTTGTTCTTCTTCTCGGATTCCTCCTTCTCCTTGGCGTTCATCACCTGCATAACAAACTTAGTAATTTGTTCATTGGTTCATTCTTTTGATATTGGCTAGATGCTTACCTCCTTCATTCTTCTAAGGTCATCCTTCTCCTTCATCTTGACGTATTCAGTCTCGAGGGCATCCTCTCTGTCCTTGATCTTGTCACCTCTGATGACAAAGGCAGAGAATGATTGTGAAGTTGACAATCTTGGCTTCAGAGCAGATGAACGTGCAATAATAGTTCTAAGCATAGACATTGTTGTTGTTATTAGTTATAATTATTTATACAAAATACGAATATTGATTATTGAATGTTATTGTTGTTGTTGTTGATGTGTTGAGTCCTAGTTTGATGTTCAACACCTAATACACACTCACACACATTGTTGTTCAATTATAATTGAATTAAATTAAATTTGATTTGAGAGCTTAAAATAATGGGCGATCAAAGTCATATGACTTATCATGACATGTCCTTGGGTCAAGTTTTATCCACTTTTGGAAATAATAGTGTCCATCATATTCTTATAATTACCCGGGTCGTGTATACTTTTGATATCCTGGTAATCAATTTAATTGATGTAGGAACTACACAATGGGAGCCCAAAGTGATAAATTGTAAAGGATGACAGAACTTGAAATTAGATATTTTATCCATTTCGCCAACAGACAATCAAACAGATAAAGAAGATATATAGAATGAGCGATATCTATGTCATACGCAACCTTCCTCACAACCTCGAGGAACAGAAGTTACATGAGTTGATCTACAAGACATTCACGCAAGAGGCAGTACAGATAGTAGAGTACAATCAGGGCTATCCAGGGTTGGTATTATGATGTAATGTGTGCTCAATGATCAATGACTAATCAATCATTGACATAACATGCAGTACGAAGGAGAACACTCCAACAAGATGTTATGTAAAGATTGCTAAACAATCTGTGGATGCATTCATTGATCATATCGATGGAAGACCATTCGTGAACAATAGAGGCGTGGAGGAAAGGTCAACATTGGAGAAGGCTATCTTTAACATACCTTCATCACAAAGGGCCGTCAACAACAAACACAACAACAAGGTTGAGACTTCAAAGACATACTTGTCATTCTTACAACAACTGAATGCTCCTGAGCCTGCACCACCCTCACTTGAGGCACTGCGCGAGAGCATTGAGAAGGGTATGTCTAACATGCACACACTCACTTGACAGATCACTAACTTGATTCACAAAACACAAGCATCACGTCAAGATGAGCAGAGATCATTGATCATTGAGGAGCTAACAAAGAAGAAGGAGGCAAAGAAGGAGGCAAAGAAGTCAACCAAGCATGAGAAGAAGAGAAAGTGAAGAGATGATCATGAAAGAGACAAGTCATTACTTACTCTTCAGCAGATTATCGATCAACACACATAGTCATATGGCGTATACTCACTTTGATGGACATGGCAGCGAGATCATAATGGGGATTCCCTTCATCAGTGCATATGCCTTGTTGGACAATATACAACATTGCGAGGATTTGTCAGATCGTTGACACTGGTCATTGTGTGACGTGATCATACAAGTAGTCACCTCAATGATCCAAAGAGCATCGGATGAAGGAATAGACGATGGAAGAACGTTGACTGGAGCAATCTCATAAACTCAGCATTGGCCTGTGAGGCATTAGACACTATGATGATGATACATTCATTGTTTATTCAATCAATCAACGTGTGATTAGTTGGACTTTGATAACACAGGCATGTTGGCAGAGGAACGTATTCTCTTGGTGTTGACAACGGTGGGCTGGAACTGATGGTGAGTACGCTTGGTACCAGAGAGCAACACCTTTAGGCTGCCAGTCAGCTCCTGTATGACGATGATCTTGTGATGCTCGAGTCGACTCCATACGTTGACGTCAAACAGTGGCCGGATCGACTTGATCGATCTCTCCTCACTGCACAGCGCAATCAGCAGTCTGAGTGCATGCTCCGTCACATAGTAGTCGTAGCTCTCGAGCAGTGGCGTGATGGACTGGAAGCCCTGATTCTCGTGGATGCTGGACACGATCGACACATCCTTTGCCAGCGACGCCAGGAAGCGACAGCACTTGGCCTTCAACACCTCCTCTGAGGAGATGATGAGCTTGATCACCGTTGAGATGACATTGTGCTCGAGTATCTGCAGGATGGTTGGCTCATCGTTGAATGCAATCGTCGCCAGCAGGTCCAACGCGACCATCTTGACGCTGATGCTCTCGGCTTTGTTCTGTAGCAGCTTGTTGATTGAGCCCACACACTCATGGATGGTGTTCTTGTGGATACCTTCGTTGGCCATGCTGCCCAATGTCTGGATGGCAAATACTCGCATGCCTGCATCCTTTGATTCCATATCGTTGCAGAATGAGAGGATACAATCGGCCAACAAACAATCACCGCGACCAGCAGAATGAGGCTTGCCGACAATGGCATCGGGATTGACCACGGGCAGTGGCGATGGCAAGGGTATATCGTTGGGTATCGACTGTGGCGGGCGTGGCGACTTGAGTGTGGAGTCTGACATCACGGTGTCAACCGAAGACGTGTTCTGAACGATGGCAAGTGGAGGCAGAGCGGGCGATGGGAGAGGTTGGAGCTTGATCGCAGGCACCGGAAGTGTGATGTGTTGATGATCATGGGCATGCATGCGCTTAGCCTCGGCCAGCTTGTCCTTGTATGTTCGATGATGCTCATTGCTCGGGTCGAGGAATGGGAACACAGAGTTGAGCGATTGCGAATGGATGAGACTCTCGAATGATGGGCCATTGCGCACGACAAACTCCACCATCATCTCTATCGACTGCTCGATCGTCACGCCCTCACCAAACGACTTGGGTGAGAAGTCCATGCCCTTGGACTCGTTGTCATCCTCCAGGAATCGCTTGTGTAGCTTGATGCTTGGGTTGGCCGACCAGATCTGTCGAGCAAACTCCAGGTTGTCCGCGTCGAGGTCCATGACGTCCTCCTTGGCGCCAGCCACAGTAGGGTTGTCCGTGAGCATTGCCGCCACCCTGTATGCATCGTTTTGATTGATCTGATTGATCACAGCGTTTGATGATGAGGACATTTGATTGGTGCCTCCAGACTTGTGCCTACTCTTTGGAGCGTGGAGTGCATGGTCTCCGCTGCCAATCTCAATCTTGCCTGTTGACGAACCATAGTTGGTGTGAGTGTTCTGGATGTTGAGCAGCAGTCCCTTGATGGACTTCATCTGCAACGATTGATGCGCCCTCTTCTGCAGCACATTGTCCTTGAGATAGAATGCAAACTTGTAGTTGAACAGGGAGTTTCCATTGTCCGTCTGCAGCTGATCACACAGGTCTAGGAACTGATTGATATCATCGACCAGACTACCAGACTTCTTCTCTTTCCTTCGCATCTCATCATCCTGCATGATATAGTTGGTGGCATCATTTAGGTCACCCTTGGCAAATGATTCGATACTCGTCAACTTGCGCAGTACCCTGTTCAATCTCATCTCAATGAACGAATGCTTAGTGGCACCTTTGAGCACTGTCTCTCTCCAATAACTTCCGAATGATTCGGATATCTCCTGTTTGATTGGATTGATGATATGTGAGTGATTGATTGATGGTTGATGCTTGTCCAGGGATACACATACGTCTCTAGTATTTACAAAGTCGACCACATAGCTGTGTTGTTTGCCCTTGGCCGTCCTGCTAAGCCTGCCCAATGTCTGCACAGCATTAGCTCGCTTCAATATCTTGTCTATATACATTACTGCCAGCTACATTGATGTGGTGGAGAAGGTATGTTAGATGATTGATTGAGTGATCTACCTCACGGCTACCTGACACTTACACTTGGCTCATCGAATCCAGTCTGTAGCTTATCGGCCACGATGATAAGCTGCACCTTGTGATTCTTGTCATTCTTTAGGATCTGTGAGATACCATCACGATGCTTGCAGAAGTGTGCGTATTTGCCATTGACCAGCTTGCTCGACTCGTCCTTGATACGCTTGTTCATGATGAATGGCGAGAAGGAGGCGATGATGTCGAATCGTTGCTCCTTGGGAAGATCACGAATCATTCGCTCCAAGATCGTCTTGTACTGCAGGATCTGACTGCGCTGAGTTGTGATCAATATGGCACGCGCCTTGAAGTCGTCGTTGTTGATCTTCTCCTTGAGCTTTGTGAAGTGCTTGATGATGTAGGATGCCTTCTCCGTGATGATCTTCTTGTCGTTCTTGGCGTTGGCCAGCAGGTGATAGGACGCCTTCTTCTGATCCACCATCTCGTTGGTCTTGCCCGTGTTGTTGATCTTGGTGAGGATGGCCACCGTGGTGTAGTTCTCAATCACATTGATCACGTGGCCGTCGGCCAGGGCACGCTCGAGTGAGTAGCAGTAGAAGGGCACACGTGTGTTGCCACGGTGCTCGCCAAACATCTCTAGACTGCGAGGTGTGGGCGTGCACGTGAAGCAGAAGTAGGTGATGTTTGATGTCTGTCGTGTCTCGCCCGTCAACAGCTTGTGAATGCTCCTTGTGATCGCCTTGCCATGAGTGCGATGTGCTTCGTCCGAGATCAAAGCGATGCTCTTGTGCTTGAACTGGCTCAGATCAAACTCCTTCACCGTGTCCAGGATGTTGGTGAACTTCTGCATGGTCGTGATCACAACCCTCGTGTCACCAACATTGAGAATCTCCACCAAGTGTTTGGCCGTGACCACCTGAGCGTATGAAGTAATATGATTCTTCTTCAAGAACCTGTGAGTGGCGTAGACAAGTTAGCGAGTGACAATGTTTGATTGATTGAGTGGTGGCCATACCTTGTCACAACTGCTCCAAGTTGAGTGTCCAAGTGTAGCCTGTCGTTGATCACCAGTATCAGGTCATACTTGGGCTTGCCATCCTCTTGAAGTCGATAGAGGTTGTAGACCAATGAGGCAATGGTGAAGCTCTTGCCTGAGCCAGCCGCATGCTGTATCAGATAGTTCTTGGGATCCTTGCCATCGTTATTCTTGTTGTTGATGTTGTTATTGATGTTGTCAATGTCATCCACTTGGATAGCACTACTAATATCATCTCCAATCTCATCCTTGATCTCTTGCTGCTGGTGCACTACCAATGCCATGTTGTTGTTGTTCTCGTTGCTGGTCTTCATCTCGCTGTCCATTCCATCACTCATCATCATGGAGCCATCGTCTCTCTTCATTTGTTGCTTTGACTTCTTGTGTCGCTCAACAAGGTCGCTCAATAGCTTGATTATGGTGTCGGTCTGGTGGAACCTTGGCTCCTTGGGCCACCCCTCGCGCGCCATCTTCTCAATGTCCTCCAGGGTCAATGTCTCAATGTTCATGATCTTCTCACTCTTTCTTGAACGTTCAACAGACATTGTTAACGCAGTTGATGAAGTTGAGGTCGTCGTGGTCGTTGTCGTGGTCGTCGTCTTGCTATCCTCGTCATCATCGTCATCGCCACTCACCGACACAGGACTCTGTAGTGATTGTTGATACATCTCCTCCTCAAACTTCTCGAGCGTCTCCGCATCCTGGTACTCATCCTCCTCTTGCTGTGCAACCAACTCGTCCTCATCGTCAAGGATCAGATCGTCCGGCTCACTGTTGCTGTCTTGATTGAGGTGCTCCTGCTGCTGTTTGGCCTGTGACAACTGGAAGCCGACCTCCTTGAGCATGGTGGGCGGTGGATAGGATGTGGACAGGGGTGCCTTTGTGACGACGGGAGGAGGCAGCATCGGTGGAGCAGATCTGCTACCAGGCAGTGAGCTTGACATTGAAATGGACTTTGAGATTGAATTGCTTGTAGTCGTCGATGATGTTGTGTTCTGGGCCACGCCCCTGCCTCTATTATATACGCTAGATGGGACCTTTGTGAACAATGACGATGATGGTGGCGGTGACTTTGGCACGAGGAACAAAGGAGCTGGTGCCAAAGATGTACCCGTGGACGATGACGACGTTGTTGATGTATTGTTCGTCGTGGTCATCGTTGACGGGGATGAACGGTGGAGGGGTCGCAAGTAGGACGCCGACGATGGTGATGCCGAGTGGCTGAATGACGAGGGTGACTGGCGAAGGAGTATGGTCGGTGGTGATGGCTTAAAGTACAATGATGATGGTGATGATGACATGGATGAGGAGGGCGAGGTGTCTGTCGACCTGCTGTGTATCAGTCCGCCCCTCAGTAAGCTGCCACTGCTGGATGACAGTGATGATGACACTGACGATGAAGATCGCATCAGTGGGTTGTTGCTGGTGTTGATGCTGCCACCGCCCATGTTGCCAAAGCTGCTGCTACTGCTGGACATTGATGATGATACTGATGATGACGATATCGATCGCTTTGGTATTGTGATTGGTGCCGATGTTGACAGCGTAGGTTTCAGATGTCTTCCATTATTATTATTGCTACGACCAATCAGCATTGGATTGGTTGTTGGCACTCTAGGATCATTGATTGATCTGCTAATGTTTGAACTTGTACTCGTACCTGTACTTGTTGTAGTAGTACTAGTACTAGTTGTAGTGCTATTGTTGTTGCCAGCAGGTGTCTTTGAGAACATGTCTTTGAATAGACTGGTCGCTCAAGAGTGAGTGACTGACTGACACACAATATATATCTATTAATATGTACAATGAATGAGTATGAATGAATAAATACAATTTGTTATCTATCACTATTAGTATGTCTATATGTATATTATCTCTTTGATGATTAAGTTGTTTGCTATATTATTAGCTGTTAAAGTTGTTGTTGTCAGTTATTATCACAAATTGAATAAAGTTGAATGATTGGCGGGATTTGAATGAACTCTCCAAAACTTTCAATTTAGATGAAAAATGAGATGTTGATGATGGACAACAAAGTTCCAAACCCCAGAAAGTTACAACCTTGCTTGTTTTAGACTCTTGCCCAACAACAACAAACATTAGATCAACTGATAAATAATTATAATAATACTAAATACGTCATCAAGTTCATTATCATTCATTCATTCACATCAATCAAGGGTAGACACTAACGTGTTCACTATCAGTCTCACTCAAACACTCAATCACTCAATCACTCAAATTACACCAAGGCTTGCAACAAACAAACATATACAATACCAATACAACACATGAACATACAGAGAGATAGGATATGACACAGAATGAGAAGAAGATTGACTTATGATGAGCGATAATAACAATCAAATGAATATTACTGCAACCTCTGCTGCAGGGGGCCAACCTGGTTCGACTGTAACATCGACGACGATGACTTTGCCAAAGAGTGATGACCCACAACTTGGAGGCGGACTCGGACTACTACTGGGTCGTGCCGATGGTGGCAGTCGAAGCAGTAGCATCAGTAACATAATGGATCGCGATACACTATCCTCGTCACGTGGCTCCGTCGACTTGAACGACAAGATTCACAACCTACACCTGTTGAAAGAGCGCGAACACCGCATCGTGCTCAACGTCGGCGGTCGCCGCTTCGAGACGTACAAGTCAACGTTTGCCAATCACCCCACCACGCTGCTGGGCGTCATGTTCAGCGAGCGCAACAGTCATCTGCTGTGCCCCGACGCCAACGGCGAGTTCTTCTTTGATCGCTCGCCGGCCCTGTTCGAGGCTGTCCTGGACTTTTATCGCTCGTCGACGGGCGAAATCGAGCCGCCACAGCCATACACGTGGAAGCAGCTGCAGAAGGAGATCGACTACTTCCAGCTGCCAGTGGCACCTCGCGACACGGCTGAGCCGGCTCTAGGCGAGAGACTGTTCCGGCTGTCCCTGGCACGCGCACGCCAGGACGTCGGCGCCACGCTGGACAAGATCAAGCTGCACATCATCGACACGCTGTACAAGGCAGCCGAGCAGGGCAAGCAGGCCGAGATCATCCAGTTCAAGTCAACATCGAGTGGCACCGAAGAGTTCTACTCATTCGTATCTAATCTGCGTAACCGTGAACTACTATTGCACGACCTCATGAATGACAACCTGGACGTGTCATTCAGCGAGGAGTTTGGCAGCTTCTATCACTCCTACCTCTTCCAGATCACCTTTTGGACGCGCTACACTCGTAGCAAGAGTGGGGATATCCCGCCAGCGGTAAGTTGATCTAATAGTGCCTGGCACAGGCCCAACACCTCGCTCCATCCGTCATTACTAACTAATTGATTGATTGGCAATGGCACAACAGGATCAAATACTGAACGAGTTCAGACAGAAGATCAATCAGCTGTCCGATATACTGTATAATAAGAAGTGATCATCTCGTCGTGTCATATCATGATAACGATCAAGCGAATGTAAATAATGAAGGACCTGGACGGCCGTCACTGCTGGTGATTGCTTGCCTGTAAATACTTTGCTTTAATAACAATGATTGATTAGGTGGTGATGCGTTGAGTGATGAGTTGAGTGATTGATTGACGATTCGTCGTGGATACATTTAATGCTGCTGCTGATGCTGTTACTTCCTCTGCTGATGCTCCTGCTGTCTGCAGCCAATGCAGAGGTTGGTGTTGATTGTTGAGTGATGACTGATTGATTGATTGATTGATTGTTCTTTGAATATATACTATCCTACTTGTCTGTCTATCTATCTAATATACTTATTTGAGCGATGTACCAAAGAAGACCACCAACTCTCCACAATCCTTCACATGGATATTGCCAATCGCCGATGATATACTTGATGAGCACTTGGTCATCTGTGTTTGTTTGTGTACTATGTTAGCAACAACAATATATAGTTGATCAACTATGTCTGCATGTCTTACCAATTCATTGTCAAAGGGAACTGGTTGAGACAAAAGGTTGTGAAGGTTGGCCATCTGGCATGACTGAGACAGATGAGGTAGAGAGTATAGAATGCTTGACTTGCCAATCGATGTCTCTTTAATCTGCGAACTATATATGTTTGATTGATTGATTGAATGAATGAGTTAGATACAACAAAGCATATATTTAATATAATACAATACATACCTGTAATCCTTCTCTCTCTCCAAGAATACATCAGCAGCCTCTGGACCAACGGTTGAGACGTCGATGAATTTCTGAGCAGTTCTGTCGATGATGTCTTTGAAGTAGTCGTTGTCCATCTCTCTCATTTGTGAGTAGGAGACATCTGGTTGCTCCTCTTCCTTGATGGGCACACCTATCTGCTTTGATGGTGTCTGTGCTGAGATTGGCTCCTTTACATCAGGATTGCGCTTTCTCTCGTCTGCCTTTTGATTATCCTCATTCTTTGATTGATTGCAACCCATCTTTAAAGAGTATAAGTACTTATAGTAGAATTATAAGTATATGTATGTGTGTGTATTTATATTTATATAAGTATGTCGTAGAGATAGACAAGTGAGTATTGGGTGGGTGGGAGACACGGAGAGAGAGTGTCGATTGTTGTTTTGTGTTCTCACAACTAAAATTAAGAAAAATTCTTTTGACAAGTAGAGGTCATGATGGTCCATGGAGGTGAATGCAACTCTAATAATATCTATCCATCCATCCAAATTCAATGACATTGTATTTGAAGTATCGATCATTATCGGAGACATCTTATGAAAGAATATGTGAAGTTACACTTAAAGTACCTCTGGGACTATCCCAAACTTCATTTATATAAGATTCCCATAATAGATGGGACAAAAGTTCATTAGGAGATGTTAGTGATGAAGAACTTAGTTGTGTTGGATGTAGACGTTGACAGCAGCAGCCGCGTCCATAGTATTAATAAGTAAGTCTTATTTGTTTGCAATGGTTATCCGAATAAGGTATCAAAGGTCAAAGTCAACTGACCTTCGCAATCTCTTCACAAACAAACACATCCAACACACACAAACACAAAGTTGCACTATCTACCCTTTATGCCTGATTGATGGTGGGTGTTGAATATGTTGTAGAATGCGAGAGACTGACTGACTGGATGTGAGGGGTAATAAGATTCACACCTTGTTGGAAGAAGCATGGAGATGGATGGTTGTTGCGTTGAAGAGGGGATGGTGGATGGTGGATGATACCAAACAAGTAAGCAAACAAGCTAGCACATCATCATCATGTCTATCAGCAATCTAACAAACACCCTTTACTTCCTTTCTGAATGACTGACTGAATGAATGACTGTTGATGATTGAATGAATAGAGTATAGCATCATTAGAGTAGATTGTAGAATTCATAGTAATAAGCTAGAGATAATTATTAAGACATATATATTTATGGAACGGATAGCACATTGTGTATAGATAGATAGTGTAAATGAATCAAGAAGTGACCATTGTCAAATCACCTAGCTATCACGAGGATGGCAGTGATGGTGACCGAGAGGATGAGTACGATAACAATGAAGTCACTCTCGAACAACAACTTCAACATATACAACAACCGAATATCAGTCCAATCCAATTCGATTATTTATCACCTATTGAAGTATCTCCAACAATAGTCACCATCAATCATGTTGACAATGATGACGATGATGATGACCATGACAAGGAGGTGGAGCATCGACCGAATGGACCGGAGGACAGTCCAAGAAGTGATTTGGATTTCGAAGATGACAAGAAGATTCACAAGGATGAGTATTATGTAAGTCTATGTTTCGTCAAACTCGCCTTGGACATGTGACCTGACCCAATCAATCAATGAATGAATATAGGGATTCCCCGTGTCTCCAAAGGGTACTCAGAGGATGAGAGCACAGAGTAATATTGGCAATCATAGGAATAGGCTGGATGTACCTCAGCAACAACAACAGCAGGATCCATTAGTGGTGGAGATACCTTTGTCACAACTAAAGGATAATGATACATTGGTTGTACCTCAACCCATTGGCACGCCATCAATAGTATATGCTACAACACCAACTATTATCAGTCGACCTGATGGATCATTACAGGCAATCAGCTACTCACCACAGGATGATCGACCTGTTATATACACCAATCAAGAGAGTGCACCTACAGTGTTCATCATGTCCCCGGCAGAGATCACGCGTATTGAACCTGGAGGACCGTCCATGAGGAGCTCGGTCAATATGTTGGGACTGCCTGTGGGCACTGAGCGTCGCATGTCCACGCCATACATCCCTCCAGCAGACCTGGAGCTGAGTACAGGCTTGCCAGAACCATTATCCAAGTCCAAGAAGCTGAAAAAGAAGTCGGACAAGCTGGAAAAGGAGTTGGAGGAGGCCATACAGCACGAGGAGAAGAAGACAGACAACAACGACGAGAAGATATTGAAGAAGAAGCGAATCAAGCGTAGAAAGAAGAGAAAGTTGCATTTGGAGCACAAGAAGAACGCACTTGGCGAGACCATATTCAAGGGTCATGCATCATGGCTCCTGATGCGAACCATCCAAACAGGTATACTCAACTGCATCACAAGCACATCGCTCAACAACATCAACGAGAAGTCCGATCAGTTCTTTGCATCCATTCACCATGTACTGCCAGTTGTGTAAGTATATTGATTGGATTGAGTGAGTGAAGTGGATTAATTCCATTAACATTCAATCATTATCAGAGAGGGACAACCAGGTACTTTCGATTTCAAAGACTATTGTCCACATGCATTCTCAAGGCTGCGTAACCTATTCAACATTGATGCGCAGACCTATCAAGTATGTACACTCTTTCATTCAATCAATCACTCTTCTCACTAACTCACTAATTCGATCAATCAATCAAGCATGCGATATGTAAGCCATGGAACGAAGTATCGACACCTGGCAAGAGCGGTAGTATCTTCTTCTTTACATATGATAGCCAATATGTGCTAAAGACGATACCAAAGAGAGAAGCCAAACTATTGAGATCATTGTTGCCAGAGTATTATGAACATATGAAGCGCAATCCAAACAGTTTGTTGATCAGGTTCTTTGGACTGCATAGGGTCAAGCCTGCCAATGGAAGACACGTGCGCTTCGTCGTCATGAAGAACCTGTTCTATACCCCCAAGGTCATCACTCAGCGATTCGATCTCAAAGGCTCGACAACAGGTCGCGAGCTCACACCTGAGGAGCTCAAGAAGAAGCATCCAACTTACAAGGACCTGGACTTTAGGCGCATGGGCATGAAGATCCATCTTGGACCCGACAGGAAGAAGCTGTTCATGCAACAGCTAGGTGAGGATTGCAAGTTCCTCGTCAAGTTGAACATTATGGACTACAGTCTTTTGATTGGAGTTGGTCGCAAGAGGGACCCTGCACCCGCCGCTGAGAGCGTAGAGAAGCCAGTTGGTACAACAGCCAACACCGGGCATTCCGGTGGCGAAGAGGATGAAGATGGATCATCAAGTGGCGAAGAGTATACCAGCAGCTACAGCTCATCAGAGGATGAGGGGAAGGATACACTACGAGCGTCCAGGAAGATCAGGTCAATCGCGCAGACCAAGAAGTACCTCCAGGAGCAGGAGAAGATGCAACAGCAACAGCAACAACATCACCATCATCACCATCACACCAACAGCCAGGGCCATCTTGGCGATTCACTCAACGGTACAATCCGTCGCACCGACTCTGACTATTTGAAGCCTGTCGACGAGCCCCTCCCTCCCGTTCTTCAGAACGTTCAAAGTCCCATACCATTGATGGTTCCAAAGTATGTAACATCATACTCCAGGCCAGGCTCCACTCTCTAACACTAAATTATATATCAACTTCACAGGATATCAATATTCGAACACGACAAAGGAGGTATGCAGGGCATTAATGAACATGGTGACCCGATGGACGAGTATTACTTCATGGGCGTTATCGATATACTGATGTTGTACAGTTTGAGGAAGCAGGTGGAGCATGCATACAAGTCGATATTCAATAGAGTAGGTATAGGTGATGTTGGATATTGTTGTTGCTGTTGTTGTTGTGATGGTGTAACTAACTTATATTCTAATCAACAACAACAGGGAGAGATATCGGCTGTTGATCCTGTAGAGTATGCTGCACGCTTCATCAACTTTATCAGGGAGACGATAATTTAATATGATATCATCGATCATAATGTTGTTGAATAAATATATATAGTATTAATAATAACAATAATAAAAGATGGGTGTGATTGATGGACTGATTGATTCTCAAAGGTCCTGGATGGATAACGTTTGGGTTTGTGGACGTGTCCTTGTCCTTGTCTGGTTCCCACATCCAGGATGTGGTGCATGCAATGCTTAAGATGGAAGGATTGACCCCCATCAATGCCTCATCAGTAAGATAAGATTGATTGGGAATTGAATTGATTTGGTGATGGGGCCGTGCACTCAATCATGATCAAATAATCTCACACATAAGCACAGACAGCAAAGACTGATCAGACATTCATCATTCAATCATACAAGATAGTATTAACAAGTAATAACAAGTAACTGTACCTAGAAACTAAAGAGAAGATATATATAAGCATGATGTCGAGGTATGTTTCGCGCTTCAATCAACTTTGATCAATCAATCACTCACTCACTCTTGTGTCATGATCAGCGCAATTGCATCAGTATTCAGAGGAACGATCATCCATTCGTTGGAGTTGGAGACTGTGCAAATATTACATAACGCTGCACTTGGAGTCTCACATTTGGGCTCCATCGTCTTTGTTAGACCTGATGTGGACACGGACGATAAGTTCAATTTAATCCAACAAGAGTATGGCTTTGAGAGTAACAAGGTAGTGAACCTTGGCAACAAGTTTTTGATACCAGGTTTCATCGACACACATGCCCATGCGCCACAGTACCATAACGCCGGAACTGGTACCGACCTGCCCCTGCTCAAGTGGCTCGAGAAATACACTTTCCCCGTCGAGTCCAAGTTCCGCGATCTCTCATTCGCCAAGAACGTCTACACCAAGGTTGTGGACAGGATGCTAAAGAATGGAACAACCACCTGCTGCTACTATGCCACCATTCATCTTGATGCCAGTCTGTTGTTGGCAGACATTGTGACTGAGCGAGGACAAAGAGGCTTCATTGGCAAGGTGTGCATGGACCGACACTCACCCGATCACTACGTCGAGACCACCGAGGACTCAATCCGCAACACTAGACAGTTTGTCGAGCAACTACAAGCACGTGGCAACCCATTAGTGCAACCGATTGTCACACCAAGATTCGCTCCATCCTGTACCGATAGCCTTATGCACGACCTTGGAAAGTTGGCCCGCGAGAGGAATACCCTCGTCCAATCACACATCTCTGAGAATCTTGATGAGGTACAATGGGTAAAGTCACTCTATCCGAACCTCAACTCATATGCCGAGGTAAGTCAGTGGTCCACTCCATTGCCCGAGTTCGATGGCCCAGATGTACTTACTTACAATCACTTGACAGGTATACAAACACTTTGACCTGTTGACAAACAAGACGATCATGGCACATTGTGTCCATCTTTCCGATCAGGAGTTGGACTTGTTCAAGCAGCAGGAGGCATCTATTGCTCATTGTCCACAGTCAAACTTCACTCTTGGTAGTGGTGCATTGGATGTGCGCAAGGTACTGTCAAAGAACATCAAGATTGGTCTGGGCAGCGATGTTAGCGGAGGTTACAGTGCCTCGTTGCTGAGCGCAGTCCGTGATACGACCAAATGCTCCAACGCCGTGTTGTTTGGCGATCGCACTCATAAGACTCTTGGTTACGAGGCTGCCTTTTACTTGGCCACTGTTGGTGGCAGTAAAGTAGTTTGCATGGAGGATAAGCTGGGCAACTTTGTTGAGGGCAAGTACTTTGATGCCCAGGTGATCGATCCCTACGTCCAGGGTGGTCCATTCGATGTGTTTGCCGACGACACACCCAAGGACATCTTCCAAAAGTTCATCTTCCTTGGTGACGACAGGAACGTCAACAGTGTCTACGTCAATGGAAAGAAGGTGATCTAAACACACATCAATGATGTGGGCAATCCAATAAAAGGCAAGCCAGAGCCAATCACAATTGGTTACGTATATTACATTACATTACATTACAATTGGCGTTTATTTATGCTTGTTGGGAGTCTTGGCTAGCCTTTGGCCTTCTTCTTAAATCTTTGTTTGAGTCGGTGATACTGGAGTAGCATCGTCAATACCTGGATAGAGTTGTGGTGCACCGGGTGGCTGATGAGTCAATTCGGCTGGAGGTGGATAGTTCTGGGGAGGTGGCTTGTATGGACCTGTTTGGGGAGGTGGAGGTCCGCCTTGGAATGGCGAGTTTGGATCGCCTTGATACTGCTGTCCAGGGTATGGTCCCTGGAACTGTGGATCGCCTGGATATGGTGAGCCTTGGAATTGTTGGCCCTGATAGTGGGGAGGTGGAGGGCCGCCCTGGAATTGAGGAGGCGGTTGACCTTGGAAATGGGGAGGTGGAGGGCCGCCTTGGTAGTATTGAGGGGGTGGCTGGCCCTGGAATTGGGGAGGTGGAGGACCTCCTTGGAAGTACTGTGGAGGTGGTTGACCTTGATAGATCACCTGTTGAGGTACCTGTTGAATGAATACGGGTGTGGCGACGACGGCCGTTCCATTGAATATCGATATGTTTCTATGTATAATGTCGACCCATGTCTTGCACTCTGAACCAGTGTCACAATAGAACACATCTCTCGACTTGTGATTTCCAATCATATTCTCAACGACAAACTCCTTGTCATTCACCTTCTTTACAACAGTCTTTGCTTCAATCTGTACCAATCCCTTTGCGTATAGGTCCTTTTAAAGATTGATTATTTTAGTATTAGCAATGAGTGAATGATCAAGTTATGTTCGATATTGAATATACATACACCTTTGTACTTGAAGAAGAATAGTTTGTTACCCTTGAGTACACACCAGAAACGTTTCAAGAGACCCAGTATTCCATAGTTCTTCATAATGGATCCCTCGATATCGCAAGGTGATCTCTCTGCATCTGTTACCTTGATGCTTCCTTCAATCGCCATTCTTTATTATCTATCTATGTATTATATATCTCTTTATCTCTATTATTACAAACAGTACAGCTTTAACTACAACTAAATAGTTGTTCACTTTATCGATTAATATAACTTTGAATCGTGAAATGAATTGAAAATGAAGTGTTGGAAGGTTATGTCAAATCTCTAAACCCTGAGACCTTTTAGCATTAGTATGATGTGTGAAGAGTTAAGTTTGTCCATGGCACTATGGGTGACACCAAACTATTCACACTAGACTCTGAAGCCAAGACTACCGAATTGAAGATCAATCAATCAATCAATCAAGAGAAATAAAGTAATACTTATATTATTTATATGTTTGATATGAGATATCTGGGGCATGTGAATGAAAGAGGATATTCATAATTCGATTGGAGCACTCTTTCTCAACAAAACATACACATTCACCTCATAATTATTAAGGGATCTAGGTCGTTGAGATCACTTTGATGGTAGAGTTCACTGCCGCACTTACAACCAAGTGGACCCCAGGTAGATGTCATTTGTTTCAAATTATTCTATTTATTATTAAATTTTGTTTTCAAGCAAATACTCTTGCAATTTGTCATTGTTAAGTGACTTTGAAGCAGCCACAATTATCACTCCCCACCAACGACGACCATGGTTGTCTTTGGTCACTGCTCTTATGCCCTTGTATCTCGGATCAATTGGGATCACAAGTATGTGTTGGTTAGACTTGGGGATGGCAATATGATCCATCTCATGTTGGTCAACTATGCCTTCCAAACAGTCCCTGGTAACATTGTTAGTTGACAGGCTCACCTCTACAGTATCCTTCTTATCACCAAGGACAGCTTGGACCACCTTAAAGTTGGCATAGGGAAAACAATAATGGATCTTGACAATACCAGGGCAACCAGTCACTCCAGAAAGATGGTGGAAGGGGTGGATGGTGAGAGAGGCAATTGATTGGGTGACCTCTGCCAATGGATCCATATCATAATCATCATATATGTTCTCCTCACTCCTTCTGAACTTGAGAGGGGGTGACGCAGGGGTATCATCATCAATCACTAGAGCAGGTTGGGGGGCACGTCGAGCTTGGCGAGGAATACGTACGAGCACAGGTTCATGTGCAGGTGCAGGAGCAGGTACAGGAGCAGGTGCAGGAGCAGGTGCAGGGG